>NW_026971129.1:0-16904 GCF_963678635.1 Symsagittifera roscoffensis
CTTCTGATTGGCTGCTGCGGTTTTGCGTTGAATGGGGGTCGCTAACTGCGAGGAAGTTGTTGTCGGAACTTCCTTTGCCTTCACTCTTCTCGTCTTCCGCTTCCTCTTCTATAGTGTCTGGAATTCCGTCCTCATCGACTAAAATATTGATATTCAAAAAATATCTATTTATAAGTTACTCCATTTTGAGAAAGACAAAAGATCTTCTATCAAAAAAAAGAAAACTATTTTTCTAGTTAAGTTAGTCCTATATTGAAATGTATTATTTCTATATAGACATAAATTAAGAGTTTCACTTTAATTCACCTGTGTCCTCCAGAGGCAACAAACTACAAGTTTATCAATTCGAAACAAAGTTGACATTTTTATTTTCTACCACACAATTGATAGACTTCAACTAAAACTCAAATTCCCACCTTAATTCACTCTAGAATTAATATTGCAAGAAATAAAAAAAAACTATTAATGTAAAGGAAATAGTTCAAATTATCGCCGAAGGTAATTTTAGTGCCTTTTTCAAGTTGCTTGGCGGGAAATAGAAGTATTCTAAGAAGTCCAAATAAGGGCCTTTTGGATGGCCAAGGTCTCGAGTTGCTGAAGATTTGATTGCGCTCCGCCGCCAAATAACAGTGGCGTTTCAGATTTTTGCAACCGACTCTTTTTTAAGTTGTCATAGATGATTGATTGATGGTTTTGTGTGAGTGATTGATGGTTTTTCAGGAAAAAAAATTATAGAAATTTTTTTGACCAATTTTATATTTTGAGATTTAACAAAACGCCAGAGAAAAACTTTTTTTTTCGAAAAAATTGAGCCTTAATTTTAATTCATTGAAAATGAACCGAAAGCCTACAGCACTTTACTTACAAAACAATTCTGGTTTTTTAAAACCTGCCACCTCCCCCCTAAATATCGAAGTTTTTTCGGCAGCATTAATGCTACCAAACCACTCACTATTATTGTCGCTTTCTGAAATGTAATGGATGTCATCTAATTCGTATGACGAGTGTTGGTGCTCGCAGCTGTCGCCCAAACCAGTTCCCGTCGGATCCTGCTCCCCTACCTTAAGCTGCCGGACTAAGTTCTTCCGGAACTTCAGAGACAAGCGCCTCTTGCCCGCAGCCGCTCCCAGTGCAACAACGGCCGCACCCAACCCCATATGGGTACCCAAACTGTCGTGATGATGACTCATCATCCCGCTAACAGTACAGTACCCCCCTCGGTGATCTGCTGGTCTGCACTCGGGGGGACTTTCTGGAACACAATCATGATATTGAAAACATACTTTGTTGTTCTTTTGCGCTTAAATTAGTTTAACGATTGAATCAGTGATCCATTGATTATGAGTAGCTATAATCGACAGCAGGTAATAAAATGGTCACAAGAATCAAATTCAACCCGACCATGAGGAACCTTTAAGGTCGCCCCGTTAAAGAAGATCTTTACAAATTAAATTAAGCCACATCATGTATAAAAGAAAATTTGAGCTGCTCAAAATTATACGGGGTAAATAGCTTTTTTAGTAGGTTTATATAAGCTTTTAATTAATATTTTCACTTTTAAGTCCAGCGGGTGCTGGGGGTTGGGGTATACGACCCTCTGCCCACCCAAAGGGTAACCCTTTGTACTATTTTGAGTTATCCTCTTTTGGCTGACTGACCCTAAAATTTTTCTAAAGGTGCCTTAAATATACTAATTTTGAGGAAGGAGCTAGCGCCAAAAAAAACGCAAGGTCCAAATTTTCCAAAAAGTGCTTAAAACGCCTTTTTTGGCCTGTTTTTTTTCCGAATTTTGCGCAAAAAATTTGATCCAAATTGGGTCTTTTTTAGGGGCGGATTTAGGGGGGGGGGGGCGTCAGGCGGACGCCTTCAACGCCCCCCCCCCATCAGGGATTCGACCCCCTGCCGACCCAAAGGGTCTCCCCTTTGATACTTTTTCAGGAATCCATTTTTGGCCGACCAACCCTAAAATTTTTCTAAAGGCGCCTTGGGTGCCAATTTATACTAACTTTGATGGGGAGCGCGCGCCAAAAAAAAACGCGATTTTTTCGTCAACATTTTTCAAAAAGTGCCCAAAAACGGCTTGTTTGACTGCTTTTTCAAAAATTTACCTGCGGCGCAGAAAATTTTGCCAAAATAGGGGCAAAACAGTGCTTTGGGAGAGCCTCGAAAATCAATTTGGTCGACCTAAAAAAAAAAGGTCGTCAAAATTTTGGAAAATTTTTTGAAAATCCGTCCCCCCCCCCCACCTCGAGAAAATCCTAGATCCGCCCCTGGTCTTTTTACTGACTATTTGGTCGACCTAAAAAAGGTTGATATATTTTCGAACCCCCAAACCCCCCCCCCCCCCCCACCCCTCATGAAAACCCTAGATACACCACTGCCCCTGCCAGCAAATTTTTTTACAAGGCTGATGGGGGGCTATACTCAGAAAAGCCAAAACAGCCCTATACAAGTTTGCCACGCATAAAAATGTGTCATCTTCGAATGCAAGATGATTGGGTGAAAATCCAATAATGATGCTAAAAATTAAAACGCGTTTTTAACCGTGTTTTTTTAAGGTTTTTCAAAAGCATATCTTATAAAACCTGGCAGGGTTCATGGATGGCTCCGCTAGGAAGACCTGGACTGCCCAGGACTCTTTAAGTTCCTGGCAGGAAGTCCAAGTCCAAGGTAATCCCCTGGCTATTTAACCCGGGTCATAATGTCTACCTGTAAGGTCCTCGACCATGATTGTGATGTCCTTGGCGCAGTTGCACTCCTTGGGAATAGGCAGGGCCACGATAGGCGAGGAGCGTATGAGGTCATCCAAACTGAGGTCCAGAGCCTCGGCGAAGCTCTCGTCCAGCCGCCAATAGCCTTCAGGTTGCAGTTCATTCACCAACAGCTGCATACACGTGTCTACAACAAACACACATGTGTCATTCTGCAGAAAAAAATCGCTCATATTCTCAAATCGTAGTCCCTCAACTGCCAACCCCCCCCCCCCCCACCACACCTTGCTCATTAAGTTTCAAATGTGGAACTTTGTGTTTTTGTAGGTAACAGAATGTTACGCGAAGGCTAAAACTTCAGCATCAGTCATCTCTGCAAAATCTTAGCAAAAACACAAAAAATGTTCACTGATTTTTTTTTAATTTGAGCATTTTCGAGTTTAAAAAATTAAGGTAAAAATTATGATACCACATAAAATACTGCGATTTCACTCTTTCCTCTGGTTAGTTTAAAAAGCAAAAAAATTTCCAGCATTTTTTCTTTGCGCTGGATAATTTTTTTAAAATTCTCAATTGCATCTCAGACATCTCAGTGGAAAATTTTTCTGAAAAATTTTGCAACTTAGGACTTCTCGGATTTACCTTCAAGTTTTAATCTTTTGACAAGATTTAAAATAAATGTGAAGAAATTACTTTCAACTGAAAACGAGTCTGAGCGGGTGAGTTCTGCCAGTTGTCTGCCACGTTGCAGTCGGCCACCTGCCCCTCCTGTGCTTCTCCCTATGGTTCGTCCCAGAGGGGGAAGATTAAGAGTGGCTCTCCTTGACAACTGGTGGATCCTGGCCATGACTATATCCCGTAGTCGCCCCCCACCCTTCGCCCACCTGCTGCCATTGCTGCCGTTCACTTCATCCACCGACTCCAAAGCTACTTGTCTCTCTGCACAAAACGAAAGAAAAGTTGGGTCGTTTGTATTATACGGCTCAAAATATCAAACTCTTAATTGATTTTCTGTTTTCATTGACCACGATTAAATTTCTTTGCGCTGATACTAATTTTGGGGGCTATTCTCATGCGCGAAGGACTAAATGGGCGAAAAAACTTGTGGGCCAATGACCGAAGACAAAATTAGCCAAAAGTCAATTTTTGAAAAGAAACAATTGCCATTCAGTTAAAATGAATTAAATGAAGCAAAAGTTTGCTTCTTTCATTACGAAACCCCTGAAATGTAAAAATTTGCCCCCATTTTGCAGAGGTCAATGGCAATTTAAAAATTTTGCATTTTTCTGCCGTTTTTATATTCGGCCAGTATCAATACTCCAGTACCTGGAAATGTTTACTTTCTTTCCAAATTTTAGATTACTGAAATCTGATTGGCTGATTTTTATTTTCGCGCATTCGTTCCTTCGCGCATGATGGATTCCACCACTAATTTCAGCCAATCAGATTCCAGTGTCATCATCAAGCTTTCAAATGCAAGATGATGACACTTAGGACGTCTCATCTTGATGACGCTTAGTGTGGCGTCCCTCATGCTTGATGGACCGAATGCTTGAAATCAATTTTAGCTTACTTTCAGTCAATCAGAATTGAGTTTTCAGTATCTCAAAGTAAATCGCGAAAACCTCAAAGTAAGAATATAAATCCAGGCCATTAGTGTTAATATTGACCGATTAGATAATAAGCAGTTGAGTTTTCTAGACTGAAATGTTCTTATGATTTTGAACTCGTTAATCTTGATGATTATCTCAATAGCAATGCGATTGTAACCCGCAATTTTTAAAATTTTTGATTATTTTCTACTGACTTAATACATTTTCTGTTTATATTGATTTCGATTTTGGAGAGAAAGGCATTTAGCCAATAGACGCTTAGCGATTTTGATTGGTTGAAATTTTTCAAGCATTCGGTCCATCAAGCATGAGAACCCTCCCCGGACCGAATGCTTGCTTGAAATTAATTTTAGCTTACGTTCAGCCAATTGGAATTGAGTATTCAAAATCTCAAACTAAATCGCGAAAATCTCAAATTAAGAATATAAATCCAGGCCATTAGTGTTAATATTGACCGATTAGATAACAACCAGATGAGTTTTCTAGACTGAAAAACTCTTATGATTTTGACCTCAACAATTTTGATGATTATCTGAATAGTATTGCGGTTGTAGCCCGCAATTTGTAATATTTTTGATTATTTTCTACTGATTTAATACATTTTCTGTTAATATTGACTTCGGTTTTGTGAGAAAGGCATTAAGCCAATAGAAGCGCTTAGTGATTCTGATTGGTTGAAATTTTTCAAGCATTCGGTCGGCCCGTCAAGCATGAGAACCTCCCCGACACTTAGGACGGGGGCGTTCAACAGTACCGAAGTACAACAGTGCCGAAAATGAAAACGTATTCAACAGTGCCGAAAATTGATGATTTTCGGCACTGTTGAACAAAAAAATTTATGTTCAGCACTCTTGTACTTCGGCACTGTTTAGCGACTTGCTAAGGGCAGCGCAACAATTCCGAGGTACAACAATGTCGAAAATAATTTTTTTGTTCAACAGTGCCGAAAATCATCAACTTTCGGCACTGTTGAACAGTTTTTCATTTTCGGCACTGTTGTACTTCGGCACTGTTGTACTGTCCCCTTGGGACGTCTCATCTTGATGACCATTAGGACGTCTCAAGAAGGTGCGTACCCACAGAGCTGCATTCCCGGCTAGCCGAAAAAACTGAAAATTTCTCGTTAAGGTAATTAGTAACAAAACAAAAATTGACTAAAAAAGGCAAATTCGTCACAAAGTTTAAACAACTTTTATTTGAACGATTAAACTATCTTGTTTTTTTTTACGGCGCTAGCTAACAAAAATTTAATTGACTCAAAACAATTTTTATGCGTAATAGCTTTGTTTTCATGGAATCAGAAAGCAATAGAAGTGCGACACTACTATGATAACGCAATATTTTTTTTCGGCTATCCGGGAACAAAATTTATTTTCGGTTATTCGGGAACAAAATTTTTTTCGGCTATCCAGTAAAAAATTATTTTTGATTATCAGGAAACAAAGATCTTTTCCAAAAACTTAGCAAATAAGAGCAAAACTGAATAAGTGTCTTGAGATGAACGCAGGGAGCATGCCCCAAAAAAGTGATCAAAACCTCAACTTTTTGCCAATTTTTTGTAAATACTTGCATCCGTCGCAAAGGTTCGTTCAAAGAGTTACAGAGTTAAGGGTTCGCTTTATAGAGTTAAGGGTTTGCTCAAGTTTAGCCGACCTCAAAAAAATCTCGATATTTTTTAGTTTTTTAAAGCGATCCTTTTCCCCCATCTTAAAATATTTCCATTCTGAAGGTCTATAAATTACGTGAGAGGGGGGGGCTAAAATGGGAAAAACTTATTATATTTTAATATTTTAAGCAAATAATTTTTGGTGTGGATCGATTCGAATTTTTTTGGCTAACTGGACTAAAAAGATTTCGGCTATCCGCGAACAAAACACTTCGGCTATCCGGGAACATATTTATTTTTCGGCTATCCGGGAACGATTTTATCTTTCGGCTATCCGTGTATTCGGCTCCGTGACATGCCACCATTCAGAAAACTCGAGATTAAAAAACTCATTCGAGATTAAAAGGTTTTGAAGTAAGGCTTTTCAGCCAATCAGATTTGAGCACAGTACACACGGGCCTTACGGCTTGATTTGCCATTTAATGATAGGGGGCGATTGTTCACTTGGTCTTTTCAGTGGGATATTGTTCACATAGGTCAATTTTCGTTCTGAAAGTCACATCTTGAAAAACCAGAATCAAACTCAAAACACAACTTGAATAAAAGTGATGTGTTGTTTCCGTTATTCCGCCCAAAATAGCTTAACAGCGAATCATCTTCTAACTGTGCGTTTTGCTCGAGCTACGCGCAACTGTTGGTTTAACTTTCAACCAATCAGATTTGAGCATGTGGTTCTCTGCTTTTAGAGTTTTTGAATTACATTTTCGAGAGGAAAAAGTAAAAAGACCCGAGAGCCTCTCTGTCTATAGTACCGAAGTCGATGAGGTCGGCGAAGGGGGTAGATAGCTTGAAGTAGTCGCTTCTCTGAGCGTAGAGCAGGTCAGCCGCTGTCTGTCGACTATCCATCTCTGAAACAACAAACAAAACACAAGTAGCTTAAAAATTGAACGCTTAGATCTCTTCAACTACTCCCTACTGCAAAATGAAAACGAGGGGGGGGGGGGGGGGGGGGGTGGTTGGATTAGATATTTTTTATTAGGTACTGTTGGGGGAAATTTTTAAGGAGATTCGAACTCTTCGCCGACTTTTCCTTTAGATTTGCGGATCTTTTTCGTACTTTTTTCGGATGTTTGACCAATCGAATGTTTGCACTATGGCTTAAATTACCCGCTCTCACAAAAGTGTTTTCGGATCAATGTAACGAATCAAAAAAGCGGTCGATGCCAGTCAGATTTTTTGCACAAAAATATTCTATAGCATCATAGAATTTACTCAATGTAAGCAAGATTTTGAGCAAAAAAAAATTTTGTAGAAAAATCGAGAAATTGATCAAAATAAATCCAAATTTGAGTTCAAAAAACGCAAAGACCTCATAGCAAATTATCAATGTAAGCGTAAGTGGATAATTAAATCATTCCGAATTGGAAAAAAAATTGATTTTTAAAAACTGTTTGTTCTTTTTATTATACTAGCAGACGCTATGGATGTAAATTTAAAATTGAATGGCAATGAGTAAATGCAACAAATCAATAATGATGAAAAAATTGAACAGAAAAATTGATCCAAATCGATTTTAATCCGTTTTAACCCCCTAAAACCAAAAACAAGTAAATACTGGAAAAAAATGGTTTTAAAATCGTTAAAAATTGATTTGGATCAATTTTTCTATCTGGGATTGAGCTTTAACACCAATTTGAATTTGAACTTTTTCTATTTAATCTGCATAAATTTTTCCTGCTAAAATTGATCTCAATTTTATCGACATACAATCAATCTAATCTTTTTTTGTCAGTGCGGATATTATCGAAAATCGTGTCATATTTTTGTTAAAAAACCAGCCGAATTATAAACCAACCGAAAATGCGCGGAGTAAAAAAACGTGCAGAAAATGTACATCATGTGAATGAAATCTGCACAACTTTCGTAATTGTTGCATAGCTATTATATACCCGGGTTGACCAAAATTTTTTATCATACAATTTCCATATATGAAAAATCTCTTGTCATTCAATTTCATACAATTTCATACGTACAGAAAATTCTACGAAATCTCTATGATAAACATTTTCTATTCATGAAAATTGCATGATAGGTGTCTTTACATAAACCAAAATGTTGATTTTTTGTTTCTTAATTTAATTGGTTTACTCCTTGGTTTACTCAAAGCACTAAAGATTGGACGGTATCGCATTAAAATGCATAAGAAACGGCCTGAATTGTCTTAGAGCTGTCTTTCACAAATGATATAAGGGAAGTACCAACTTTTAAACTTTGGCAAATATTTTCACCGATGGTTATTTTAAAAAATTTAAATTTTTAAATTATCAGACATTGATCAAGGCATACATAAACACGCCATACAAAAGAAATAGGAGTTTTCAGCGTTTTTGATAAAAAATTATAAAGCGAAAAAGAAAAAACCAACCTTATCGTATCCAGGACTACGTTATGCACTCAAAAAAATAAGTTTTGCATACAATTTTTTTTTTTAAATGAAAAATGTTTGTTTGCGTACGACATTCGATTTGCGGTTGAATAAAAAAACAAACAAAAAAATTTTTGGGGCAAATTTGAAATTACTTGGTAAAATTTTTGTGTCGTCATCAAAAAAATGCCAGTCATGCATTTTCAATATATGGGAAATGTATGATAAGCATTTTTTTTCAAAAAACGAAAATCTCGGTTTTTTATCACCAGACTGTTTTATTTGAATCAAACAGCCGCAGAAATTAGTTCATACTTTTTGAACCATTTTTCGAAATTGTATGAAAATTGTATGACAAGCTTTTTTCCACACACTTGATCTATGGAATTGTATGATAAGCATTTTCGGTGTATGGAGGTCAACCCAGGTAACCGCAGTTTTTCAACAAACCGTCATACCTTGAAGCCGAAATTACATCAGAACTTCGTTGAATACATCAGAATTACGTAACAATTGCATAACAACAGCGGCAATCTATTGTTACGTTGCATTACAATATTATTTTTCAGCTGGCTAGCGCTTCGGCTTGTTGGCCTATCATCTGTATAACACTTACGCATTTTTTGGCTGGTTGATGCGCCCCTACTCCTACGCTTACCCCTGAGTTCTTTCTCGTCCCCCCCCCTAAATGGGCCCCTACTCCTACGCTTACCCCTGAGTTCTTTCTCGTCTCCCCCCCCCCCTAAATGGGCCCCTACTCCTACGCTTACCCCTGAGTTCTTTCTCGTCTCTACCCCCCCCCCCCCCCCTAAATGGGCCCCTGCTGCTACACTTACCCCTGAGTTCTTTCTCGTCCATGTCGTTGGTGGCGATGGAGAGGGACTTGTGCAGCTGGCTGTCGGCACTGTTCCACCCACTGTGTCTCTGCCTCGCACTCCTCCTCCACAACTCACTCACCAGTCGGTTGGGGGGAGCCAGGACATAGATGTGACGGGGCATCTGCAACTTCCTAAACCACCATCCTAATCATCATAACCATTCTCTTCATAATAACAATCCCGTCTTTTCTGTTATATTCAGGGTAGACTTTCAGTGGGTATTTATTTAGCCATTCGTCTATTCTCTCCTTGGTCATTTTGGTTCTTTATAATGTTTGTGACGATGTTGTGAAAAAACTTGATTTGGGAGAAATAAATTCTTTCTTTCTTTCTTTGTTATGCGGCCCAAAATGACCAAAACGTTGAATGCGCTGATATGTTTTGCAATTAAGCTCCAAGTTTCCATCGTCCAATCACAACCAAGAACTATATTCCATTTTTCAAAATAGCAAAACTATGAATTACAGAAAAGACCATAACGATCATAATGAATTTGTTTTCATGAAGAGAACAGACTCGATTTATACAACTGATTAAATTAGTAAATTTCATCTTGGAGGAGCGCCCAAAAGGCCAGTTATCTGCCTATATCCAGTACTGTGGTGTCTTCAGATTTCATCGAATCTCATCCTTTAAATAAAACTAATTCCACAGTTGTCAAATATATTTAAATTATGCGAGCCAAGCAAATAAAACAAAGGGGGTGGTTTAAAATTCACATATCTTGAACCTGTCACATATAAAATTTTGCACAAAAACATCCAAATTTTGATGAGCAAAGTAGACATCAGTTTTTTGTTTCTTAGTTTTTGTTAGCTCAGCTATCCTTGTTTACTTTCTATACTTTTTGAACTTATTGGCCTGAAAAACGCAAACAGGATACGTAATGGCTGATGGCAGTCATGAAAATGTCAATCAATACTTTTTATACCTTCTCAAATTGAAACAACAAAATTATCGTCTTCATTGACCTTTATAAGTCTTTATTAGTCAAAAGTTAAAGACCTTAATTATATATTTTTTTAAATTAATCTGTTTAGTTTACGTAATGAAACAGTGTGTTTGCTTTATTTTAGATAACTTTTTGAAACCAAATCTCCCAAATGGAAAAAATTACTTCGTTTTCGAAACTGTATAAAACTCGTTTTTCCGAAATAGTTAAAGGAAGTTTGAAATTAGAAAACTGCCGGAAACAAAAACTCCCGGCTGTAGACCATTTGATAGAAGCTGAAACTTTTCGTACGACGGAATGTATAATTCGAGGTCTTTTAAGCAAAATCCTCTTTTTCCAAGGCTTCTGTGCTACTTGGAAACTTTTGTAAAAACTGAGTTGTCATAATTAATATTCAATAGTTTTCGCCATTTTTACTCGTGAGGTCCCTTCAATTTTAGAAAAACTCAAAAATTCGAGCAAATTCGGTTTCCGAAAAAAGTGCAAATAGTTTTCTTCATCGACTCATCTGTATTCATAACCAAATATCATACTGTACTCACTTTTTGCCTAACTTAGTTTATTTTCAAAAGTTCATTGCATTCAGAAACTCTTGAGCAAAATTTTGATAATCGAAATTCTTATTGTGTACAACTGATTTTGCATCAAAAAAACTTTCGACTCGATTTCTCTATATACAAATGCAGAGTTGCACAAGACCTGTTTTCTGTCGTTTTTGAGACATTTAAAGTCTAGGATTAGTAAAGTTAGGCTAGGATCTCAAAAGAGCAATTTAAATGTACAAATAGCTACTTTTCATTTTAAATATCATTTTTGCGTGTCAATGTTTTTTCATTGGGTTCGTATATGGAAACGGTATTACAATAGATTATATAATTAGCCTGTTTGGCTTATACTTCATTTGTAATTAGCATATTTGCTCTATTATGAAGGTCAAATCAGTAGGCGATGACTCCAACATCGCGCTTTTTGTGAATTATTTATAAATTGGGTAATAACGAATCCATTTTTCGGGAAATAGTTATCCGCCTACGTCCTGATCTTAAAATGCATAAAATGCTTAATCGGTCAAAAATAAGGTAAACTCATGTATTATTTTTTTTAAAATGAACGATAAATTAAGCTATAATTTAACAAGACCAGCTGCTCTTGTCAAGGCAAAACTCGGATTGTTATGATTGCCCTTTAACGTCTATAAATTACCTTATGTTCAGATAAATTTGATTATTAGGCTATGTAGAAAAAATAAGTGACATAATTGGATTTGGTTAGTGCATTTTCGAAGTTCAAAAAACAACCTCGAATGATTGGTAAAAATTTTTGAGCCGAATTATTTGAACTATTCGCTCGACAAAGAAAGAAATATCTTCGTGGGAAAAAATTTAAGAAACTAAAACACTCCCGAATACCAAGTTAATATCGAATTTCAATTGTCGGAACAAAAAAACTGAATTGGATAAAAATTATTCCAATAAAGTTAGAGTTTAAAATTGCTTGTTTTTTAACCTCCTAACGGACTTATTGAGGTTAACTAGTGTTCATCAGTTCAATTCGAGAAAAAAACTTGTGCGGATTAGTTTTGTTGCGTTTAAACAAACTGCGATCACTCGTTGAGCATCATAGAAAAATTATCAAAAAACGCATACATGGTCCAAGTTGGTCTTTTAAATCCCAACAATTTTATCAAAATTTGTTGATATAACTAACATGATATAACTAACTTATATTTGAAATTAGAGAGGTGATATTTTTTAGAGTAGAAAGGGTATTTTTCTTTAAACAAATTGTTTTGATCGGCAATTTGCTGTGATTAAAATACCATCTCCGGTGTGAACAATTTGTTGCTTTTGTGGAAGTCGGGGAAGCAATTGATTTGAGCTCAACCTATCAGGACAAAAGTTTTTTCCTTTCTGCCTCGAACTATGCTGTTCTTTTGCTCCATGCCCTTTTTAAACAAAACACTTGGATTGCGCTATTTCTGAGCTCGTTAAGCTGCTGGTGAGCTTTACATGAAAATCGCATTCAAATGCACATTGGCCGTTATAATAGACGCTATACATGTTGGGAAAGTTTTCAAACTGCTTCATTGATTTGGTTCATACTTTCAATGTTTAATTTCACAAAATAGGTGTTCTCAGTTATTGTTCCGACTTTCGATACGAAAGTAACGGAATATTTGTGATCGGGGTGGGTTTTTTTTTCTTCAGACAAATTTCGACTTTTTAACTAGCCATTTTTGACGGAATTTTTTTATATCATTCAAAAAGTATTGCTGCCCTGAGTTTAAATTTGAAAAGATATTTTACCTGTGATCATTTTTTGTAAAGTTATGAGGGTTTAAAGATTGCTATTTTGACCAATTTGTTACAATTCACGCGCGATATAATTCACGCTATTAACGCGTAAGCGGAGATTTAATCCGTCTTATAAATCGTTCCAAATTGGTTCAACGAAGCTTAATTGCCATAATTGATTTGTTACAAGGAACGAAATCTATATTTTTGTACTTTATATGGCGTGTGGGGGGATGATTTTCATAAAAAATTTCAAATTTTAGAAAAAAAAAATTCTTTTTATTTTTTTTTTCATTTAATTTTTTTGTGTTATTACTGCTGCTCCATAAACCTTAAAAGGCAGTCGGAACATTCAGGGCTTCGCCCTGATACGAGCTGTCTTGTTGATTTTTGGTTCCATCTGACACTTTTTATTACCTGAAATGGAAAAAAATTATTCATTTAACCCCAACAAGTTGTCGGTGTATTTTTTTTCTCGTTGTGCATAAATGATAGCAGTTTCATGCAACCTAGCCGCTTTTTGATCCAAATTTTGACGAAAGTTCGGGACAATTGTTCTTGGGGGGGTTGCTTGCTCAAAACTCGGTGATCGATATTAACGATATCAAAAAATTCTATACCTCACTGTAGATATTGGATTAACCAAGCAATCCCTTCTCTCTAATTGACCTACAGTTAATTTCCCTCTAGTCATCTAATAATTTTGAAAGCTGAATCCCGACAGTTACTTAGCTTTTGATCTAGTTTTCATACAGAGCAGACATTTTCTTTAATTTTTTCATATTTCTAACTTAGTTTTTTATCCAAAATAATCTAAGCCAAGGCTACCCGTACAGAAGTTCTATGGATAATAATGAATTATATTGTCATTTTTTAGTCAGTATCAAAAAAAATTATATAGATAATGGATTTTAATCCATCAAAAAAGAATTAGTAAAAGAAATCCTAGTATTTTTACATCAATATAATCCATTATAATCGATTACAATTGGTTATAATTCATCAAAAAAGATTATAATCATAATATTTGTTTAATCAATATAATCCTTTATAATAGATTATAATCGATTATAACGTATTTTTTGAAAAAAACTACAAATTTTGCAAATTTTGTTTCTTCAAAGTTATCTTATTTCTTGTTCGTGCAGTTGCTACGTATAACGTTTCATAAATTTTTTTTTCACAAAAAAAAATTTATTTGCCTAAAATTTCTCTACTGTTTCTATACTACGTAAACTCCATTGCCTCTTTTAACAACCCCCTTCCCCAGTTTAACCCCCGCGCACAGCTTACATCTCGTCAGTCCCCCCCCCCCCGGGTTTTAATGGATTGTGTTCTTAAAAAGATAATCGATTTCGTGGTCTAAGTTTGCATTAATAATGGATTATAATGAAAACATTTTAGACAAAAATTTTCCATTAAAATCAATTATTATCCATGGAACTCCGGTGCGGTTACTTCTAGAGAAAAAAAGGTTGGTTCGCGCCCACAATCCCATTGTTTCTAGACAAGAGCATTAATGCCCCTTGACCTGAGGATTTTTAATATAGCAACCTAATTAGATAATTAGATATAGCAACCTAATACAAAGAAACACTTTCGACATTAGGGATTAACTTGCATCGTGTTGCTACGACTATTGTGTAAACTAGAAGCATGTAGATTTAACGCTCATCTTGTTTCGGCTGAGCGTTGAACTGATTTTAGGTATTATTTCTAACAAGTTGTTATTTTCTCATATTGAACAGTTTTGTACAGAATACCAGAAAATTAGGTTGTATTATCTATATAAATTTTATAATACTGAGTTAAGCTCTCCCTCAAGTGCTGTGTAATACTACCCCCCCCCCCCTCCCCTCCTCGCCCCCCACTTCCCATAAACATCAATTTTGGGGTTCATAAATAGTCCGCATGATAATTTTTATTACAATCAGACAATAAGAACCATTTTTTTTAATGTGGAGGAGGGGAGGAAAACGAGCCCACCTCCCTGTCCCCTCAATTTAGAAAAAAGTTTGGTTCTTATTGTCTGATTGTGATAAAAATTGGCCTGAGGACTAATTATGCACCAAAAAATTGTTTTTTTTTGTGAGGTGGGAGGGAGGGGAAAGTGGGAGCCAGAGGGAGGAAAGATGTTTGCTTTTGATCCGACTTCCCACTTGTACATCAATAACAAACTTATTTGTGCAAATTGATCTTACATGCTCATTTCCATAGTGCGTTGTTCTGTGTAGTTGGACACCACCCCTGTCATTTTGCTCAGCTCAGCTATCTTCCGCTTCCACCGTTTGGGGATGTCGTATGCACGCAAGTAGCGAGATCTTCTGCTGCAGTCTAAACTCAAAAAGTCGTTGTTTCATACGTTTGTTACATCGTAAAATTGTTGTTTCATACGTTTTTTTAAAGTTTTTTGAGCAAAAATTATCAAAGTTTTTAGAAAAAGTGAAAGAAAAAGTCAAAAACTTTTACACAGCTCTTATTGAAATCAAGGAATATTCATAAGAAAACGTTTTTTTTTTAGTTTTTTGAGCAAAAATTATCAAAGTTTTTAGAAAAAGTGAAAGAAAAAGTCAAAAATCTTTACTCAGCTGTTATTGAAATCAAGAAATTATCAAAAGAAAGGATTCAGTGAAACCAGTGAAGTAGATTTAGGTTTTAAAATGTTGAAATTGCCTATAATGTAGATTACTGGTTGATTTCAGAGGAGACAATGCCGTTCTCAAACCAAAAGAACCCAGTTTTTTTTTCTAATATTTAGAGTAAGTTGTGTTTTCTTCACCCCTTTTTGGTAAAAACTCAAGCAATTTGTGATTCTTCATGTGAAACGATTTTTAAATCTGTATCAGCACTTAGAAGTTCCAAACTGTTTGATGAACAGGAAAAACTGCTTGGTCAACTAATAAAACAAATTTCAATTGCTTTCACGCAGGGAACAAGCTCATCGTCTTTATTAGTTCATACATTTTTGTCAATGATTAAACAATGACCGCTTTTAAATTATTTCCTAAGAAATTAAACTTTTCTTACAATTCTTCTAGGTCAATCTTCTAAGTACTAGCTCAGATGAAAAAGTTTCGCTTGAACAATCACAAATTGTTTTTAAAGTCATCTGGTTGAACACTGAAAAATTTTCAAATAAAGTGAAAACAGTTCATATAAATTACAAGTTCAACCGAACAATCAATTGATGTCATGCTCTCATAATAGTTGGAAACTCGAGCTTCTCAACAAGAAATTTTATTAGATAAAAAACCTCCGTCACTAATACAAACTTATAATTTCTGATTAAAAAAAGCGATTAACTTAATTTTCAATACAACTCTACTGAGTCAACTTTCTAAATACTAGCTCAGGTGAAAAAGTTTTGCTTGAGAATCATTAAATGTTTTGAAAGTCATCTGGTCGAACACTGAAAAATTTTCAAATAAAGTGAAAACAGTTCATATAAATTACCAGTTCAACCGAGCAACCAATTGATGTCATACGCTGATAACAGATGAAAACTCGAGCTTCTCAACAAGAAATTTTTTTAGATAATAAACCTCCGTCACTAATACAAATTTATATTTTCTGATTAAAAAAAGCAATTAACTAAACTTTCCATACAACTCGACTGAGTCAACTCTCTAAATACTAGCTCAGATGAAAAAATTTCGCTCGAACAATCACAATTTGTTTTGAAAGTCATCTGAATGAACACTGAAAAATTTTCAAAAAATTGAAACAGCTCATATAAATTACAGGTTCAACCGAACAATCAATTGATGTCATACGTTGATAACAGATGGAAATTCAAGCTTCTTAACAAGAAATTTTATTGGATAAAAAACCTCCTTCACCAATTCAAACTTTCTGTTTTCTAATTAAAAAGCTATTAATTAAACTTTCATTACCACTCTTCAGAGTCAATCTTCTCAGTACTAGCTCATTTTAAATTTCGGTGAATCAATAACAAACTCTTAAATTGTTTTGAACGTCAAAAGGTTGAACAATTGAAAAAAGATCAAAAAAATTAGAAAGAACAATTCATATAAAGTACAACCGAACAGGCAATTGATGTCATACGCTGATAACAGATGGGAACTCGAGCTTCTGACTAAGAAATTTTATTAGATAAAAATTCTCCGTCACAAAATCAAACTTCATTTTTTCTGATTAAAAAAATTTTAATTAACTTTTCTTGACAAATCTATTGGATCAACTTTCTAAATACTAGTTCAGATGAAAAATTTTTGCTTGAGCAATCACAAATTGTTTTGAAAGTTAGTCATCTAGTTGAACAGTGAAAAAACTTCAAAAAAGTGAAGACAATTCATATATTTTACAGGTATACAGGTACAACCGAACAATCAATTGATGTCATGCTCTCATAATAGTTGGAAACTCGAGTCTCTCAAATACAAATTTTATTAGGCAAAAATCTTC
>NW_026971130.1:0-88059 GCF_963678635.1 Symsagittifera roscoffensis
GCTGCCTGGAAGTGGTTTTCTTGACCTATTAATACTCTGAATAATTTTGTTAGGTAAGTTTTGGTCGTTTTACATATATTGGTATTAAAATTTATTTGGTTCTCTTTGTTTCTGTGGTTTGTTTTGATTATCCTATTGTTTTTGTCTGCATTTGGCAAAGCTAGGTCTATATCTTTGACGATAATTGCACCATTTTTTTTTAAATGATGGTTTACCTTTGAATTCTGGATTTTGTTTGTATATATTTAATATTTGAGTGATTTTTTCTGTTAATTCCTTGGCGAGTCATAGTTATCGGACATCTATTTCGGGTTTTCGATTTGATATTGGATGTGATGCTCTCTTTTTAAATTGCATTTTTAGGTAGTTGTGGTGTTAGCTTCATCATTAGGACTTCTGTCATTTTCGTGTTTTTGTATTCATACGTATCAAGGGAGTGTGCATTTCCTACTAATATTTCAATTCTAACTGAGAGTTCTTCTTTTTGTTTCGTTGGGGAGTCTACGAATTTCATTGCATGGAACTCTTCGATGTTGTTTATTTCTTTCAGAGTTGAACATTTTTCAAAATTCTTATTTGAATCTTTTCCAGTCTGATTTAGCATCTATAGGTAAAAACAATAACAAGTGTGGTTTAGATAAGAGCTGTACATCTATGTATCCAATTTTGATGGAGTGGTGTATTTACTGGTTCAGGTCCTGTATTCAAAATAAAACTAGCTGTGACTGCATTTCAATAGTCTTCTACTGAGTATTCAGGGTCTGTTCCTGTGAATACCATTAGCGGTTCATTTGAAGGTATACATGATCTACCCATAAGGTATGGATTCATAGTCATTTGGGGTGGTTCTGCTGCATTTGGTATTTGAGAAAAAATTGTAAGTTGGGTCCATGTTGTTGTAGATTATATAGTAATGAGATTGCCTTTGACTTCTTGGTAATTTTGTGTTTGCACAGGGTTTTTTGATTGAAAATTTTTATTTTCTGATGCTAAATGATGTCTTGAAGGAAAGGGTTGCCCCGATTGTCGTGTTTGTTTGTTGTTTGTGTATAAGCTTCAAAAATATGTGTTTGGTAATTAATGTCTGGTTGATAAATAATCCAATTATGGTTTCGTGGATTATTTTTAAAACGTTGTTGGTTTTGGTTAAAGTAGTCCAGATCTTCTGAATAGTGTTGTTGATTTCTCGTGAATTGTTGTTTTTTTGTTTTGTTAAAAAATGGAAGTTTTTTGCTGCGATCTGTTGTAGTTCGTTGTTCATCATTACAGAAAACTGAGTAAGGGGCTTGTTGTGTTATCTGTTGGTTTTAACAATGTTCTTGCGGCTGATTTTGACTGCTTATACAGGAGGGTTTTGTTATTTTGCAAAAAAACCTGTAATTATGATTTGAAAAATTTTTTCTAATTGAACTTTTTTGTTGACTTGTTTGTTGTGTTTTTTTAATTGGTATATATGTTTGTTAATTCATTCACGAGCAATTTGGGGCAACATATGGTTTCACTGTTGATTGGAGAGTTGTCTGTAGAAACAGAGTATTGTTATTATGCGGTGTAGTAAGTGTAGAATGAATAAGACAAATTTTTGTTGTGTTGTTGTAGACATTGTTTCCTCATTAATGAAATGTGATGGGGTTTGTGTATCTTGTTGTGCAAGATTTCTTGTACCGCTAAGGGGTTCTTGTGTGTTTACGATTAAGGAATTCAAACTATTAATTCCTGTTCTATCAGTGACCATTGCGCTATAATTTAAAGGCGTTGCATCAATAGTAAGTGGAATGAATCTAACTTAATCTTCGTGTACAGAAATGAAGCTAATAGCTGCACTTGATATATCGGTTGTTATATTATCTAATGGAGGATAAGACCAATCAGGGTCCCAAACATAATCTGTTTGATCGGCTAGTATAGTTTAATCATCTGAACTTTGTGATCGAAAACTTTATCTTGATGTTGAAATGAATGCTAATATTTGTTGTATGTCATGTTTCACATTTTGGGATATGTCAGTTCTTGAGAGGTTTTTCACTGATTGTATCTAGGAAATTTGAGAAAAGATAAATTTCTTGTCTTACAGTTGAGTGTCCAGAGGAAGGGGGGGTGTGGACGGTTGGAGACCCTCATGTTTTAAGAGAGGGAAAAGAGCATCCGGTCTCCAAGCTATGTACTAAGATATGGAATAGATTTCCTATATATTAAGATAGGGAGTAGGTTTCCTAATGAATTAAGATGGTAAGGTTTCAGATGGTAAGTTTCGGAAAATTTTTGGCGCACAAATTTTTTGGAGCTCGATTCTATTTTGCCACCTTGCCTCTTCTTAGTTAACTTCTACGATTTAATTTATGTAAGGGCTATCACGTCCTACAAAACTTCGCTATGGTAACTTTCAGATGGTAAGGTTTAGAAAATTGTTTGATAATTTTTTGAGTTTCGCTTGCAAATACTTTTTTGTTTTGAAACTTTTTTTATGTTTAAAAATCGAAAAAAAATTCTTCAGATGATAGGTTTCAGGAAAATTTTCAGATGATAGATTTCTAGGAAATTTTTTGAAAAGTTTTTAGGATTTTCTTCAAAACATTTTTATCTTGAAAAAAAAATTTTTCCTAATCTTGAAAAATCGAAACGAAAATTGTTTGTTTGGATGGTAAGTTTCAGATGGTAAATTTCGACAAAAATGGAGTTTTAAAAATCTATTAAATACTTATTTCATCTATTTATATTCCCTCAGGTTACCTGTGGTAAATTGACAAGAGTTGATTATCTTTGACAGAATATTTTTTCCGCTTCAAGGAAATCAGGGGATTCTTGACAGCTCCTCATGACTGATTACTTTAATATGCCACTTAATTTTTCATTCCCCAGGTTATCTGGAGAAAGGTCGACAGCTCAATTATACTTTTTAATATATGACTTATTTTTTTCATCACATAATTATCCCACGGTCATATGACATATGCATATTAGCAAATCCCCGCAGAGTTAATGAAGCGTGAACTACTTTCGTGAGAGAAAAAAAACTTTAATTTTTCATAAAAAATTGAAACACATCCAATCAAAACTGCATGAATTTTTCATTGAAACTGAGATAAAAGTACGCAAAAACTTCTAAGTTTCGACAATCAGATATTTTTATCTAGTTCTCATTTTTACCTCAACCTGTTTATTTATTCTGCCATACTTCTTGCTACAATTAATGTCAGTTCTCTTTAATCACTTTGTCTTAAACCTTTTAGTTTTTTTTTGATTTTTGAAAATTTCCCAAAATTATTATCCAATCTTGTCAAATGCTTTACCCCGGTAAAAGTTTACACTGAGGAAGATGTAGTACCATAATCTTTTTGTGTCTATCTTTCACTTTTAAGAAGATTATACGATTTACTGAAGATGGTTACAATTTTTGTAAATTTATCTATTCTATCCGTAATTCTTTCAATTGGGGGACTACTTCATCCATATTCCACCATCATTTTCCGTGTGTTTCACCTAAAAATTTGTTGCTAAGATGCATTTATAAAAAAAATTAAAGGAATTGAAAGAGTTAAAGGACATAAATAAGTAAACAATTCTTTTCATCGTATAATAAACTTACTGCAAAAATTTACACATACAAGAAAAAAACTACTTTAACATAAAATTACTAAAAAAATTTAAAAGATGCATATCATGAATTTTATTCAAGTCCTTCTTTAATTTAGAACTTTGATACTCAGTTTTTTTTGTAGCTTTCGAGGGACCATTTGTCGATACTTTTTTGTGAAGAAGGGGTAAGTTGATCTCTTTCTACCCAAAGATTCAGCTAAGTAGTAACTTTTATCCAGTTGCTCTATCATGATCCACTGTTCTCCTCTATAATTGCTTGGGGCTGAGTTAAAATTTGCAAAAAATTATTTTGTTTGTTGAGGTACTGTATCAGAAGGGGATGATCCCATGTACCTGAACCTGAATTTAGAAATTCTTCAATAATTTGCAGAATTGAAAAATTGTCCATCTTTGCAATTGTAGGCTGATTTTCATCTAAAAACAAAGAAATTGATAGTTTGATAGGGTAAAAAAGAAAGATTAATGACTTGCACGCATTTAGGAATTGAATTAACAACGTCCCATACACAAGGCTTATGTAATGGGGAAGGTTATTGAACACTGTTTCACAGTGTAAGTTGAAGGATTTTTTTGGGTTTTCAATTAAACAGCTTTCATTGTGTACTTTTTGGTGGAGATTTAGGCCTAAAGTAAACACAAATAGATAGTACAAAGAAATTACCTAGAAAAGTCCCAAAAAGTTACAATAAAGTTATAGAAACCTGAAAACTCAAAAAAATCAAGCATTTTCCGCGACTGCTCCGAGTTTGTCAAAATGAACCTTTGATAGTCTCTCTCCCAAGTCTGTCACTCGGTTACTAATTCCAGAGAAATTGAAGAAAAACTTCTAATCTCAAGCTTTCTCTCTTAAGTTCTGGATAATGCAACTGTTCGGCTGCATCCTGCATTGAAAACAAGTCAAAAACAAAACTATAGTGATTTTGCTATTCATCAATAGTAAAAACTGGAAAGTAATCTTTAAACTGCATTATTTTCTTTATTGTAACATAGGGGCGACAAAGAAAAGTTGTGTCTATTGAAACAATTGCTCTATCAGCAAGAATAATTCTAACCTATCTCAAAACAAATTGTTGATAGTTGAAAGGGTTTTCAAGAAGAGATCCTGCAACAGCTGATTTTGTTTTAATTGCAACAGCTATTCTTCTTATTGGAGAAATATTGACAATATTTTTCTGAATAAACGGATTTTGACGAGACTTAATGATAAAGGTTCTTCTTCTAGTAAACAGCGAACAGTCAACAACTTTCAGACTAATATTGGGATTATTAGACAGCATGTAAAAATTGGGTCTAGCTCGAATTTTCACAAGTAAACAAGTCAATGGCAAGCCTGCCATAATGTAAAAACGTTATCCCTGATCCTCAAAGAATTTGCTCTATCATTGAACGGATATATATCAAATGCTTCCGGATATTCTTCAAAACTATATCTGTGACTAGCAAGTATTCCTTTACAATTCACTGCCGACGAGTTGAATTCTTTTGATAATTGCACTTTATGAGGATAGAATTCATTGGCGTTGTAAGCCATTGTATTGTTAAAAAACACTTCACAATTAGAGAATAGAGAATATAGTAGATTGTTTACATAATTTAAGTAAGTTTGTGGTTCCTCATCTAAATCATCTTCTGATTTTGCTTTATGTTCTGCTTTTGCCCTTTTAGAAGCATCTACCAATCTTTCTTTGACTGATTGAAGCTTTAAACTGTGTGGGTATCACGCATATTCAAATAAAAGTAATGGTCCGTCTGAAATTTTACTCAATTCTGCTTTCATCTAGAGAAGTAATAATGAAATAGTTTTTGTATGTAAGATGAAATAATTGTTTCAAAACTGGGATTTATCAAAATTCTCCAGAGAACAAGTTGTAAAAGCTCCCCACTGATACCAAAATGACTACTTTAATACTCACGATTAATACCCACTTTTATTTTATCAAAAATGTCTTTGCGAGAGCTACCGATTCTCGAACTATTTTTTCGAGAAATGGTTCTTCTATTTCTACGCTTTGATTTCTTTTTTCCACCTCCCAACTGATTTGAACTGTTTTTGTTCCAACACCTTTTGCAAATGTTTTGAGGTTTTTTTCGTCCACTGGCAACTTCTTCAATCTCTCGAGCAGCAATTTGAAATAAATCTGCTCCAATTCTTTTTGCACTTGTGACTATGTATGTTTTAATAAAGGGAATTGCGTATCTACCAAAAGTTTGTGCAAGAGCACCAAAAATTCTATCACGCAGACTTGCAGGTCCACGAAAATTAGGAAATTTAGCTGAAATTTGAGCAACCATTTTGTTTAAAGTATAAATCAAAAATTATTATCAGAAATCTTGCGAAACAAAAGAACAACTCGTTTAGTTCCTACGGACACAAAAGAATTTTGTTTTTATGCTCTAGAAGGAGTTTTTTTAAAAAAAAATTCAAATTGTAGATTCGTGAAGAATTGATAATTCATGTACTGTCCTGTAGATAATTTGTCTCCATTTTTGACCTTGGAAATTTAAGCAATACAACGAAGTAAAGGAGATTTTGTATCAACTACTATTTTTCACTTTATCAACTCACTATAAATCAATAGGGAATGTGTTTCTATAATGTCGTAATAATACTGAGGATAATTTCCTTTCTTCATAGGAAAACTTTTCCTTTCATTATAACCCCTGTCTGTCTTTGTTCTAAATCACAAGCAAAACTGTGACTCAAATCAGCACTTTGATTTATAGACACTGATTGATCCTCAGGTAAATGAAGGGCAATTGTTTGTGCAATTTGATCAAGTGAAAAATAAGTTCCGCTGTTTTCTTTTTTTTTGTGTGTTCTTTACGTTTTCGAACGTTGTCATTCGTGGCTACAACTATATCAACAATACTTCGATTTAATCCAGGTTCAATATGCATCGGCAGGACTTTCTCGCCCATCTATGAAAGTAAGTTTTCCCTCAGTTACGTTTTGATACAATGAAGGGTACGATATTTCTGAAATAGCAACCTCCCATTCTCCTTTAAGATGTATTTGTTCCGATAGGAAAATTTGTAAAAGAACTAAGACTGTTATTCGGATAATATTTGAAAGAAGCATTAGAAACTAACTCACTAGTAAAATAATCCATGACAACTGATCGATAGAATTTCATTTTGAAAAAAGACTTAACCTTTTTCCTAATATTTTCTCAGCTCTTTTTCAAAAGACTTTCCAAAAATTTCATCTTTTTCGAGATTTTTGATGATATATGTAGAAGGTTTTAGGTAGATATTGACGAAATTTCAAAAATTTCATCTTTAAATTGTGGCTTGTTCTCTTTTCGGAACGGAATATCATTTTTCAAAATTTTAACTCTACGCCATTTTGAATTTTGTTTTAGTATATTTCATGAACGATTGGTTATACAAAAATCATAAAAATTCACTATTTTTTACATCTCTTTTACTAACTCACTAGTAAAAGAATCCATGACAACTGATCGATAAAAGTTCAGTTTGAAAAACAACTTAGCTTTACTCCGAACAATTTCTCAGCTCTTTTTCATAAAATTTTCCAGAAATTTCATCTTCTTCGAGATCTTTGATAATATATGTAGGAGATTTTTGGTAGATATTGATGAAATTTCAAAAATTTTATCTGTAAACTGTGGCTTGTATTCTTTTCGGAACGGAAAAATATTTTTCGAAATTCTAACTCTATCGCCATTTTGAATTTTTGTTTAGTATATCTCATGAACGATTTGTTATACAAAACTGATAAAAAATCACTATTTTTCACATTTCTCGGAGATTTTCTAATAGATCGGTTGTTGCGACAGTTCAATGTATAAACAAATTGCTGCAATTTGGAAACAATTTTTTAAACATGACCTTCAATCTAACGATTTATTGAAAGTTTTAAACACTGAATTACTCTCTCTGATAATGCAGCTTTTGTTTCACTCATTATTGAGTAAATTTCAAATTTCAATGTTGTTCTTTTTGTAAATTTTTTTAAAAAAAAACCCCATATTCTGTTCTTTTATCAAGCCAAAGTTTTTCAGGAGTGTTTCTTTGAGAAATCATTTTTTGATAGCTTGTAAAGTGTTTATAGCATACTTTGTTTTCATTGTTTGAACTCTGACAAATCTCGATAAATACTTGACTCCCTTGTTTTGACTAGCTAACTTGTCTACAAAAGCCAGGTCCATACACCAAATTTCATTGATATTTTTAGAAAAAGCCTGAAGTCTTCGGAAACGCCTGACTGGTGGACCAAATTTTGTATACGATATCTTGGTTTGTAAGAATTGTTCTACTTTCTTTTTTGTTAACCCACTCGCTTTACTGAAGTTTTGAATAGAACTGTACACAGCTCTAGCCCTAGAAAACAATCTGTATAGTCTTAGCTTTTCAGATTTTGAAAGGAATCCAAGTTCTTCTGTCTTCTGCTCTGGCATTCTTGTAAGCAACAAGTTTAGGAGGAAGTTGAGTTGATTATAAATAGTGAAGTAAAGGTCTGGAAAATCAGTGTTTTTTCGCTCTAGTGCACACACAAAGTCTACAATAGATTCTTTTGAATCTCAATTATCTAATATGATTTTGTCCGACTGGCTGAGTTTAATTCTAAGAGAAATCAAAATTGAATTATTAAGATGCTTTTTATTACTCGTTTTTAACCTCGCATTTACAGCACTGTTAATAGTATTAAAAATTTTTTGGTACAATCTCTTCTTTCTCTTGTTTTTATTCCACTTTTTATTTTTTTTTGGAAGTGTATTTTGTGGTTGAAAAACTGAGTACTGAATTAAAACAAAGTTAAAACAAACTGTTCATTTCTACGTAAATCTTTTGATGACAAAAGGGGTGATGATATATATCAATTGTAACCCTTTAATTGAACTTTAAAAAAGTTCTTTTTTTTGTGTAGAGGAGTTCTTTTTTCTGTTAGTGCTGAATTTTTTTTCGATATTTCACAATTTCTTCTTTTCGAAGATCTCGAGGCTCTCTTCTTTATATGTTTCCTAAACACTCGCTCAGAAACTGAATGAAATCATTCGGACAATTGAGAAGAAAATGTTTTCGAAGTCTTGAGGACAATCTTTTAAACATTGGGAGAATAGTCATGTATTGTGTACTCATCGTCCAAAAAATGTGTCTCTGTTCCAGCTGATAAGTAAAATTTTGTTCGAATTGAGCCACTATTAGAGCCATACCTATGTGAGTTAACTGTGTTTGGGGTTAAATCATTACGTAATTGACTATAAGGAACGAATGCTGCATCTTGATACCACTCTTTCAATTGAAGTCCTAGACCTTATTGTTGACTTAATGTATTGATTTGCAAAACTTCTCTCGGTTAATTGAACAAGACTTTGTGTGCATTTCTAAATTCTACATCTCTTCCCAATTTGCTTTGATGAAACAAAATTTTGTTTGGTGTATATTGTGTTCAGACTCCTGTCTTGCAGCATTGGCAATTTTTACAAAATGTTTGGAGTTCGAAATTTCTGCACAAGAATCAACAATTATAAACAGATATTTAGTTCCGTTATTGGTAACATTTTCGATCAGGTCCAAATCCATTCCTAAGGTTTCACCTTTGCACTTAACTATAATCAGGTTGATAATGTTGATAAAAGTAAATGAGATTTTCCAGATCCACTTGGACCAACTAAGGAAATAAAAACTCGTTCTTTGGTAGATATTAACTTATTCATAGCTTTGGGGAAGGAAGAATATAACCGACTGTACTTGATAAGATGGCTACCCAAACTGTCGTTTCGTCACATGTTGTGGATAACATAATTCGGACGATTGCACATACCAGCATCAAAACTATAAACAAAATTGGCACAGAAAAATTAAGAGATCTATTACATGTACGTCCAAATAATTTCCATGATTTTGTTCATAATTTTCTTCATCAAAAACAAAATTTCTTAAATTGACTGGCTTGTCACATTGATCGACCATCTTATTTCTGGAAAGAAAAAGGTGACAATGACAATTAATTCAAGTTTTAAATAGGTAGTACTTAAAAATCATTATGATATACAATTTGTAAAAAAAAACATCGAGTCCATGTTCTCTATGCAAATGCTTTCTTTTTCTGCACAGTGAAGAGCTTTTGCATGTCAAAATGGGTACTCGCTACACCGTCAGTCATATTCTTCATCTTTGAATATCAAAATCTCAGTTTTTGGGCAAGTTTCGTTATTCAAACTAATAATCTTTGTTTCCATAAATTCTGACAGAATCTTAAATTTTTCATCACCTTTTGCAAAAATTTCCGTTTCTGTTGCTTCTAGATTTTTCAATATTTCTTCAAATTCTGTATTGTTTTTCATAACCGCTGCTCCAACTGATTCTATGAAGATTCTATGATTCTATTAGGTATAAACTCCTAATTCTTTCACTATATTGTTTTCAATGCATTCAATATCCAAAACAACCAGACTCATTCCTTTAACTGTTTTCTCTGGAGTTTTTTGGTTAAATTGATTAACAATCGAACAATGCATATACTGAAGAAGCAAATTTTTTAACATATAAACTGAAAATTATGCCAGTCATGTGACCAGGAAAGCATAAACTGGGGCGACTAGGTGCAACATAACAATACCCAGGTCCTTCTTTTTGTAGTAGATTTCAGAGATCCAGCAGAGTCATGGAGAATTGCATGCAGTCTAAAGATTTGGAGTTTGCAAAAAATATTTCATGCAGGAGTTTCCGTATTCAATTAGACCTCCAAAAGGAAATTTCGGGTCCATTTCTTTCAAATTTATTATGGGTCCAAAACAATACAAGATCAAAGAAATGAGATTTTTTTTTTCGTATTTAACAAAAAATCTTGCTTTGGAACCTCAAAAATTCTTAGAATTTCATTCAATTTCTGGACGTTCATTTTCTACAGTGCATTCTTCAATAATGATGCAAATTTTTTGTATATTTCTACATAACCTAGTGATGAAGGAAGTATATCGAGTAGTTTATCATATTCTTCTCTTCGTGATTGTAAAAAATGATTGTTTTTCCATTGATTTCCATTTCTAACATACTCCATAAGTTCCTTTTTTGATATCGGATAGGTATCCTATGTGAGTTTTTTTTCTATCAATATGCAGAATCCACACAAAATGAGATATTTGTGAGTCTACGTCCAAGTTCTGCAAGTTTGGTAAATTTTGTGATGCTATAATGTTAGTGAAATTTTTTGGACCTTTTCAAGAAAACAATTTGAAAAAAAGCCCAATTTTTTGTGAAATTTTAAGATCACATTTCTTGATAAACCAATATTCCAACTCAGACTGCTCTACGCGAATAGTGAATGAAAAATGATTTTGAGGATAAATATTTAAATTACACGTCAAAATACATAAATAACACGATTTATTGTACACTACAATTCTCAACAAACGTAAAGACTATCAAAATTTGGGACAGTTCTTTGAATTCGTTCAAATATAGTTGAAATAAGCAACTTGTTTCATTGCTTCATTCTTTTTTGCAATGAAGAGTCGAATCTGAATGTAGGGATGTTTCTTGGTACTTCTTGGATGTTCCATTGGACTTGTTGATTGTGGCAAAAACTTGTCTTCCACAATAGGTTGCTATGTCATACACTTTGTTGCACTTGGCAAGCTCCTGATCCATAGTTGACTCCTTGTTAGAAGTGAGTTCCAATATAGGAACGAGTCCCAGATTTTCAGCATCGTGAATAACAGTGTTTTTAATTGCCGAGATTGCTTCTACTTCTTCTTCGCCAAGATAAACCTGCTGTCTTTTTTCGAGATGTCTCAACTCACTGTTTATGAATAGTTGAAAGCAGGGTTCCTAATAAATTTTCCCCTTGTAGGGTTTTTGGGACCAAGCAAATTTCTCAATTTTTGCTAGATTTATTTCCGATTTTTCTTTATAATTGGGACTAGTGTCTTTTCTTGAGTGTTTTTTTCAAAACAAGAACAAGCTGATAAGATGAAGAGAAATGAGAAAAAAAATTTTGATATTAATTGAAATTGGAAGTAAGCAATATGAGTCATCCTAATCAAAAAAGGAAATAGAACTAAAATTGGTATTTTTGAGTGAAGTTTCCAAAAATTGAAACGTGCAGGTGTTGGTTTTCCTGTATAAATCCGAAATTCTCAGAAGAAATCCTTGTTCCGGATGGCTGCTGCTATGTGTCAAGCTCTTCCCAGCTTTTAATCAGACAATTGTCAAAAATCGCTATTTTTTTCCGTTTCCAAAAAAATTTACGAAAAAATAATTTAGTAACCAATACTTAGTGTCCTACAACTCTTACTGTTCTTTGGAAAATTGTAAATTTCACATATTTTCCATTGGTTCATCTTTCGATGAAGATTTACTGCAGTTGAGTAGTTTTCATTTCACATATCAAACTATCGATTGTCTATACAATCTGTACAAATACAGATTTTATTCGAATGTTATTTCATCAACAGGCGAAGTTTTCAATCAATTTGACCGCGATATTCTTCATAATTTGAAACTGAAAGGAGCAGAAAAAATGCCAAGTGTTGCTATGAAAAGACTTTTACGCAAAAAATTTAAATATCACTACTTATATTCTAACCAGAAACTAGCTTTCAAACAAACTATCGATTTAGCTTTTCTGGAAAGAGTTCGTACGTACAAAAATCAAAATAAAAACTCGATTTGTTAAAACAAATTGACTAATGGTTATGAATTTGTAGAGAGTGATCATATCATTTTTTCAATATAAAATTAAAAAAAACTTTTTATAATCCATCTATTTTGTCTCATATGCTTTAAAAAAATTCACCGTTGCTCAGGAATTTGCAAAAACCTCTTGAAACTTATAACCAAGACGTAAGGTTTCTTCTGATTTTCAAGAAGCTGCAAAAAATGTTTTAAATTTTTAACAAATTTCAATTTTTTGACGAAATGCGAAAAATGTTTCACTTTGTTCGACAAAATTCGAAAAGTGATTCAGTTTTTCAGACAAGATGCGAAAAGCATCTCCCTTTTTCGATAAAATGAGAAAAGTTTTTCCAATTTTTCTACAAAATGCGGAAACTTTTTGAGTTTTTTTTGACAAGATGCTAAAACCATCAGGTATTTTTTTACTTATGTTAAAATTTTCTAGTGTTTTTCCTAATATGTGTGCGGAAATTATCTAAGTTTCATAACATGTGTGCAATTTTGGAGCATAAAGTCCTAATTGTTTTCCAATGATTTATCCTGAACCTCTCCTTTAATCTCATAGTTAAAAAGAAATTGAAGACATTTATTAATTACGAAGAACGAACTTAATACCAAACATTGATTATTTACAAAAATATTTAATCAAAGAGCCGTCGAGCAGCAGAAGAATTCTGGAGGTTCTCTATAGAACAAAGAGCTAGACGGGGTTTCATCGCTGAGGGTTCTTGTGGAGGGGTCTTTTGAGGCGTCATTAATTCTGAGAAACCCTCGTCTTCATCTATTGTGACTGGGTTTTTGGCTGATGCCATCTCCTCCTCCCAAGGAAAGAGGAAGTCGTCGAGTGGTTGAGCCAGAAATCTAGAGTCACAAGTGCCGGGGTAGTTCATTCCCACGTGCTCAGCCACTTGCTCCATCTTTGCATTTCTCCAAGTTGTTTCTCTGTCATGGGTACTTGCACCATATGATGTCCCTGCGCATCACTTTCAGCAAGTGCCAGGCTTGGATTGGGATGTCCATTCGTGCCAGAAAAACTCCAGAGACTGTTTCTCGCACTTGATTTTTTACTAGAACAAGCGAAAATTCTATAGAGTACATGAGGTTGCTCTTTTGCACTGAGAAGATCATTTTGAGCAACAAGTTGATTAAAAGAGTAAAAACAAGAATGATTTAGAGCTGAGAGGGTGTAGCTGACGGAAGATAAGTTAAAATTAGGGTATTAAGAGCTGAGATAGGAGGTATTTGTCGGTAGTCTAGTTGAAAAAAAAAGATTTTTAGTTAGGAATGAGGGGTACCTTCAACTCAAATGTGTGGGTTTAACCAATCAGAACTGATCTTTCTTATATGGATTGTAGTCGTGTCAAATCAGATTTCTGCTTTCTTTTATAAAAATCTTGTATAAAATTCGTGTGCAATCGGAAACAAAGTTCAATTTTAGGTACGTGTTTTACATTGTCGTTTCCAATCACAAAAATGTTCATTTTTGTGCTAAATCTAGTTGTCGTATCCAATCAGAGGACCCTTTAAAGAACTTAAATCTTCCGAATAACTATAAAAATACAGAAAAGAAATCGCAAAAAAATGACCAAAATTTGTTTGCCGTAAAAATAAGAAAAATTGCCGATATAAATAACCAAAGAAAAAAATTAGAAATAGTAGCCTTTTCACAATATTTTCATCAAGTTAGTTGATTTTTTTTGTATGTTATCAATGAAAAACTAATGAGTGTTGAGTAAATGGTCAAATTCTTTAATTTTGATGTAGATTTGGGAGGATAACTCATAGTTGATGATTCAGTTTTTCAGACAAGATGCGAAAAGCATCTCCCTTTTTCGATAAAATGAGAAAAGTTTTTCCAATTTTTCTACAAAATGCGGAAACTTTTTGAGTTTTTTTTGACAAGATGCTAAAACCATCAGGTATTTTTTTACTTATGTTAAAATTTTCTAGTGTTTTTCCTAATATGTGTGCGGAAATTATCTAAGTTTCATAACATGTGTGCAATTTTGGAGCATAAAGTCCTAATTGTTTTCCAATGATTTATCCTGAACCTCTCCTTTAATCTCATAGTTAAAAAGAAATTGAAGACATTTATTAATTACGAAGAACGAACTTAATACCAAACATTGATTATTTACAAAAATATTTAATCAAAGAGCCGTCGAGCAGCAGAAGAATTCTGGAGGTTCTCTATAGAACAAAGAGCTAGACGGGGTTTCATCGCTGAGGGTTCTTGTGGAGGGGTCTTTTGAGGCGTCATTAATTCTGAGAAACCCTCGTCTTCATCTATTGTGACTGGGTTTTTGGCTGATGCCATCTCCTCCTCCCAAGGAAAGAGGAAGTCGTCGAGTGGTTGAGCCAGAAATCTAGAGTCACAAGTGCCGGGGTAGTTCATTCCCACGTGCTCAGCCACTTGCTCCATCATTTGCATTTCTCCAAGTTGTTTCTCTGTCATGGGTACTTGCACCATATGATGTCCCTGCGCATCACTTTCAGCAAGTGCCAGGCTTGGATTGGGATGTCCATTCGTGCCAGAAAAACTCCAGAGACTGTTTCTCGCACTTGATTTTTTACTAGACCAAGCGAAAATTCTATAGAGTACATGAGGTTGCTCTTTTGCACTGAGAAGATCATTTTGAGCAACAAGTTGATTAAAAGAGTAAAAACAAGAATGATTTAGAGCTGAGAGGGTGTAGCTGACGGAAGATAAGTTAAAATTAGGGTATTAAGAGCTGAGATAGGAGGTATTTGTCGGTAGTCTAGTTGAAAAAAAAAGATTTTTAGTTAGGAATGAGGGGTACCTTCAACTCAAATGTGTGGGTTTAACCAATCAGAACTGATCTTTTTTATATGGATTGTAGTCGTGTCAAATCAGATTTCTGCTTTCTTTTATAAAAATCTTGTATAAAATTCGTGTGCAATCGGAAACAAAGTTCAATTTTAGGTACGTGTTTTACATTGTCGTTTCCAATCACAAAAATGTTCATTTTTGTGCTAAATCTAGTTGTCGTATCCAATCAGAGGACCCTTTAAAGAACTTAAATCTTCCAAATAACTATAAAAATACAGAAAAGAAATCGCAAAAAAATGACCAAAATTTGTTTGCCGTAAAAATAAGAAAAATTGCCGATATAAATAACCAAAGAAAAAAATTAGAAATAGTAGCCTTTTCACAATATTTTCATCAAGTTAGTTGATTTTTTTTGTATGTTATCAATGAAAAACTAATGAGTGTTGAGTAAATGGTCAAATTCTTTAATTTTGATGTAGATTTGGGAGGATAACTCATAGTTGATGAATTTTTCAAAGCAAATCTTTGGAAATCTGATTCCAAACCTGATCAAGCTGGATTTTGAGCTTTGAAAATTTTTAGAGAAATGAAGGAAAAAAGAACTTTAATGGTAACTTGTTACAAATTTCGGTATTGGGTAAGCAATAAAAAGAGTCTTTCATATATTATCATACAATGTTTTGATCAACTTCAAACTTTCGAGAATAAACAATTTTTTTCCTTGTGAGTTGTAATTCAGCCTTAAGTTTAAAGCTTTGATACGGCATATGTGGAACAAAAGTAAACTGTTTGTTAGTGTGGGTTTCTCTAAAAAGACCTTTACTTAGTCGGATAACTCACTTTTTGATATCGGATAGGTATCCTATGTGAGTTTTTCTTCTATAATTATGCAGAATCCACTCAAAATGAGATATTTGTGAGTCTACGTCCAAGTTCTGCAAGTTTGGTAAATTTTGTGATGCTATAATTGTTAGTGAAATTTATTGGGCCTTTTCAAGGGAACAAATTGAAAAAAAGCCCAATTTATTGTGAAGTTTTAAAATCACATTTCTTGATAAACCATTATTCCAACTCAAACTGCCGTACGCGAATAGTGAACGAAAAATGATTTTGAGGATAAATATTTAAATAATACGTCAAAATACATAAATCACACGATTTATTGTACACTACAGTTCTCAAAAAACATAAAGACTCTCAAAATTTGGGACAGTTCTTTGAATTCGTTCAGATATAGTTGAAATAAGCAACTTGTTTCATTGCTTCATTCTCTTTTGCAGTGAAGAGTCGAATCTGAATGTAGGGATGTTTCTTACATTGTACGTGTTGATCGTGGCAAAAACTTGTCTTCTATTATAGGTTGCTATGCCATACACTTTGTTGCAGTTGGCAAGCTCCTGGTCCAAAGTTGACTCCTTGTTAGAAGTGAGTTCCAATATAGGAACGAGTCCAAGTTTTTCAGCATCGTGAATAACAGTATTTTTAATTGCCGAGATTGCTTCTCCTTCTTTTTCGCCAAGATAAACCTGCAGTCTTTTTTCGAGATGTCTCAACTCATTGTTCTTGAATAGTTGAAAGCAGGGTTCCTAAAAAATTTTCCCCTTGTAGGGTTTTTGGGACCAAGCAAATCTCTCAATTCTTGTTAGATTTTTGTCGAATTTGGGACTAGTGTCTTTTCTTTAGTACTTTTTTCAAAACAAAAACAAGCTGATAAGATAAAGAGAAATGAGAAAAAAGATTTTGATGTTAAATGAAAATGGAAATAAGCAATATAAGTCACTCTACTCATAAAAGGAAATAGAACTATAATTGGTATTTTTGAGTGAAGTTTCCAAAGATTGAAATGTGCAGGTGTTGGTTTTCCTGTATAAATCCACAATTCTCGGCAAAAATCCTTGTTCCGGATGGCTGCTGCTATGTGTCAAGCTCTTCCCAGCTTTTAATCGGACAATTGTCAAAAATCGCTATTTTTTTCCGTTTCCAAAAAAATTTACGAAAAAAAAAATTAGTAACCAATACTTAGTGTCCTACAATTCTTACTGTTCTTTGGAAAATTGTAAATTTCACATATTTTCCATTGGTTCATCTTTCGATGAAGATTTACTGCAGTTGAGTAGTTTTCATTTCACATACCAAACTATCGATTGTCTATACAATCTGTACAAATACAGATTTTATTCGAAGGTTATTTCATCAACAGGCGAAGTAGTCTATCAATTTGACCGCGATATTCTTCATAATTTGAAACTGAAAAGAGCAGAAAAAATGCCAAGTGTTGCTAAGAAAAGACTTTTACGCAAAAAATTTAAATATCACTACTTATATTCTAACCAGAAACTAGCTTTCAAACAAACTATCGATTTAGCTTTTCTGGAAAGAGTTCGTGAAGTACAAAATTCAAAATAAAAACTTGATTTTTTAAAACAAATTGACTAATGGTTATGAATTTGTAGAGAGTGATCATATCATTTTTTCAATATAAAATTAAAAAACTTTTTATAATCCATCTATTTTGTCTCATATGCTTTAAAAAATTCACCGTTGCTCAGGAATTTGCAAAAACCTAGTCAAACTTCTAACCAAGACGTAAGGTTTCTTCTGATTTTCAAGAAGCTGCAAAAATTGTTTTAAATTTTAAACAAATTTCACTTTTTTGACAAAATGCGAAAAATGTTTCACTTTGTTCGACAAAACGCGAAAAGTGATTCAGTTTTTCAGACAAGATGCGAAAAGCATCTCCCTTTTTCGATAAAATGAGAAAAGTTTTTCCAATTTTTCTACAAAATGCGGAAACTTTTTGAGTTTTTTTTGACAAGAAGCTAAAACCATCAGGTATTTTTTACTTATGTTAAAATTCTCTAGTGTTTTTCCTAATATGTGTGCGGAAATTATCTAAGTTTCATAACATGTGTGCAATTTTGGAGCATTAAATTAAGTTCTAAATGTTTTCCAATGATTTATCCTGAACCTCTCCTCTAATCTCAAGAATGCACTCAAGAACGTCAGAACGCAAAGTAGAGGTTCGAATTGATCACAATTGACACTATTTTTGCTGCATTACTAAAAAACATCCCAATGGGATGTCCATACTATGTCTTGCCTGAGCCTTGATTACGACATACTCAATTAAACTGTCTTTTATCGGATAAATATAAACAACCATACAAATATCATCTTTGCCTTTTCTGTGCGTTAACAATGTATTTGCATGGTCATATTAATCTTGATACTCATACTTCTCAGCTATTTACAGATCTTATATCAAATTCTGGATACGATCCGAAGAACTTTCGTGGAGTGTCAGTTAATGATCTAACTCTTGTTGAGAAGATAGTTGAACGCAACAATTTCAATTACAGTTTTGATATTCAAGAAGGAGAATACGTTGGAGAGTTAGCGTATTAATTATTAGTAAAAAAATTTTTAAAAAAAACCGTGAAATTGTTAAGATTCAACAACCATATCATTGATAAGAATAATATTGATTCTTTCTTCAAGTGTTTCCTATATCCTAACTGTGACTTTGTCTTCAACAGATCAGAAAAATTCAACAGTCATCATCTAACATGTAAAGATAGAGTGTAAAACACCAACAATTTATCCAAAAAACGCGTAAACACTAATCGAGAAACTTGACGGTTTCAACATTCCTTACACCGAAGAACATAAATTATTTAGCAATGTAGCAATCTTTGACTTCGATTCAATTTGTGCCCCCACAGAAGAATCAAAAGCAACTGAAACAACTACTTGGAATGGAAAGTTGTCCCTATTTTCGTCACAATATCTTCAAATGATGAAACTGGGATGCAGGCTTCCAAGTCTTGCAAATATCTGCTTACACAAATCTACAAATCACAAATTCTGCCCGTTCTTTAAAGGAGCTAAGGATTTATGTGAGAAAATTAGAGAAGACATGACAGTTGGTCCATCAATAGTTTTTACACGAAAAGCTGTTGTCGATCAAACCAATATTCGTAACTCACCAAATGTTTGCAAGACAATAGTTCGAATTGACGCTAGCCAATTACATCCAATCTCAATGTGCCAAGAGATGCCGACCGGACTTAACACAAGATGGGAGTATGACTCTGGAACTGATTGATTCAAAGCTAGAAAAAAAAGGACAAGAAATTTTGAGAATATGGTTATGTCCTTCTATCACGAATTGAGACCAGAGTGTACAACTGACAGTTTTTACACAACCGGAAAGCAGAAGAAAATGGACTGTTTCCATGTTGATGGCTACTGCGATCACTGTAAAACAGTATTCGAAGCTATGGGTGTCTACTATCACTTCAGAAACCCGTCTAAATTGTCGGAACAAGATATTAAGAAGCGAAAAAGTGATGAGTTGAGACTAAAGTACATAAAAGAGAAAGGTTACAAAATTTAGAAACTGTGGGATTTTTAGTGATGGGAGCATTTTAAAACCAGTTATTCAGTCAAGAATCATGTCAAGACAAATTTTCCTAATAGAATACCTCTGTCTACTGGTTCGTTGTTTGAAAAAAGAGAGAATTGATCCTTTTTTGGCTGTGTGCAATGAGATCAAACAGTTTCCGACAAGTTGAAGCCCTCATTTTCAAATTTTCCTCCAATATTTAAAAAAATTGCCGTCTGCCATAACGATATTGGAGAATTCATGAGAATTTATTCCGACGAAAATGATTTGTTGAAAAACTCACAACGAGTGTTGATTTCCAGTTATAAGCAAGAAAATGGCACAATCGTCAGACCTTCTTAACTTCTATCTAAGTCCTGGAATTCAATGTACAAAACTGCATTGCTTTATTGATTACACACCTAGGAAATATTTCAACTTTTTTGCTCAATCTGTTGTTGATGCTCGACGAGAAGGAGACGAGAATCCACATTCTAGAGTTGTTTCTGAGACGATGAAGCTTCTCAGTAACAGATTGCACGGTTATCAATTTATCGAAGATCCAGACACACGATAACTAAATATCTCGGCAATGAGAAGACACACAAAGTAATAAAGGAGAATTTTTTCAAGCGATTGAATTTTGTGAAAAAAGACAAATTTGAAGTAGAACCATTCAAGTCAACAATTGAACAAAGAGAGCCAATTTTTGTGGGCTTTTTCATTCTTCAATATGCAAAACTTAAAATGTTGAAGTTATACTACAATTTCTTCAGCAAGTTTTGCGATGAGGATAATTTCGAGGAATTGGAGATGGACACGGACTCTCTGTATCTAGCGTTAGCCGAATTGAACTTGGAGGATTGTATTTTACCTGAGAAAAAAGCTCGATGGCTACAAATCAGTCGAAATGACTGCAGAGATGACTTTATTGCCAATTCATGGAAAATTTTTTTATCACGTACATGCTGCGCTGTCCATCAAAAGCATGAAAAACGAGAACCCGGTCTAATCAAATAAGAATTCCGCTGTACTGAAATCTTGTGCATGTGCAGCAAGACGCATTGCTGCTATGATAGTATAAGCGTCAAATTTAAATTTCGCAGCAAAACACTCAACAAAAGAACGCTAGAAGATACCGGGGATGGACCAATGTATAAATACAGACGAGTTCTTGACAAAGCTGTAAATTTAAAGTCGAAGAATTGCGATTTCAAAACCTTCAACCATTTAGTCGGAACATATGAATAAAATAAAAAAGGACTCAGTTACTTTTACCAGAAAAGGGAAGTACTTATTGATGGAATTAATTCTAAGACATTGAACTTGTAAATTTAACCTGTAAACTGTTGAAAAATTTCATACGATGCAATGATTTATATGCTATTTAACACTTCAACTGTAATAAATTTTTCTGAAAGTTACCATATGAATGCTTACCATCTCAATACATTAGGAAACCTATTCCCTATCTTAATACATAGTAAATATGTTCCCTATCTTATTACATAGCTTGGAGACGGGATGCTCTATTCCCTATCTTAATACATAGGGGTCCCCAACCAATCCCCCCTCACTCTTCCTCACATATACACTACTTACATATGTAACTAAAAAAATATTAGACAAAACATCGTTTGTAAGGACTAAATTTGCTCTGTTTTTTATGTATTCTGTAAAGAATTTTGAGAATTAAATATCTATGTCAACTGTTTGTATCTGATGTGTTATTTGGTTTGTTTGTGGTGGTATAAATTCGTTAGCAAATTTTCCGTAGTGTGAGGTGATATTACATATGCTTTTAATTTGCGATAAATTAAGACAAAATTGTATTTTTTTCCTCGAGCGAGATCACTTTGTGGATGGATACCGAAGAGAAGTAATGAGTCATTGTTGAATTTTTTGTCGTATTTGATCATTTTTTGTTATTTAAAACTGTTAATGTGTAACTTTCAATATGTCTTTTTGGCTGATTCCTTTTATATGGTCCTACCGGTTTGATAAAATTTGATTTTTTTTTATTCTGCGTTGGCGTTTATTTGATAATGGTGATGTAGAGTCGGAGTCAGAAAAATATTTTTGTTGTTCTATCGGGTTATCTTTATCTATTGAATCTTTGAGGCTCTGAAGTTCTTGTATTGTTGTTGTATCTGATTCTGAAACTGCGTTACGTGTTTTCAAAATCTTCTTTTAATAATTCGTTTTTGTTTTACCATGATTGTCTTTTTTTTGTGTTTGTTTTTCTGATCTGATATATTCTATTGTTTGTCTGTGGGGTGGGGTTACAAGATCATATCTTTCGTTTTCAAATAAACAGTTGTGTAATATGCTTATTTGTTTGCTGCATAAATTATCTTTTGACATGAGGTTTAGGAAAATTGATGCAATACTCGCTAGTTAGAGTTTCTTTCCTTAACTGTTATTTCTTAAATTTTTTGTGTCGTTATCTTAACCTGGGGTATAGATTGTCGTGGTTGATTGGTTGGAGAGAGAGTACATCAACTCGTTTAGAATTAATTTTTTTTCTTTCTTGTGACTAGGTTTTAATATATGATGAACCTACTTAATCTTACCTAGGGGTCTGATTTGTGATCAAGGGTTGGAGAATAGAAAATCAATCCACAAAGTTCAGTTATAATTTGAACACAAGTAGATCGTTAGATACTAATTTAGAATTTACTTAAGTTTTTAGGGTTTTAGCCTGGGTCATCTAAGAGGAAGGGATCAAGTGAACGACGAGTAACCGGAGTTCTTCACTATTTATCTTAATTAAAACGGTTAGTTTTTCAAAAAATTCTTTTAGTCCTGGCTCTTTTATAAGGGTTGGAGAGTGAATCGATGTTTGAATTCGTTAAACACTTTAAATTATGAGGTGGGAATAATAAAATTGTTCTGATTGATCCAAGGGAGGCCTTGATGATCGGATAATTTAAAAGAAATTCAAATTAATTAAAGTTAAATTAAAGATCCAAGGGAAGCCTTGATTATCTGTTTCTGATTTGAAACGTCGTTTTTTGAAAAACAAGGACAGGTTTTGATAAATTTTAATTTTCAAACTTTGTGTTACAGTAAATTTTTTAAAAGTTTGAACTTAAATGACATTGTTTTTTTTTGAATAAATTTAGTTTAATTTTTAGGCGATGAAGCTGGGATGAAGAAAAAGTGGTTTCTTGAGAAAAAAGGATTTTTTTTTAAATTTTAATAAAATTTACGTTAAAAATTTCTACAGATAGTTTTTTGTATTTTTTCATTCAATAAATTATTTATTTTTGCGAAATTTTTTGAACTAATTTTCTGCAGACTTGGAAAAGGACGACTTGTGCATCGTTTTATCAGTAATTATCATTTTATATTAAGGCTATAGAGCACCATGTAGCTTTTCGAAGAATTATTCTTTAAAAAATTTTCAGGTTAAAAAACAAAAATTTAAATCAATTGAATAAAATATTCTGAATACAGTTATTTTTGCGGTTTTCGTCGTAATATCATGTGGTAGATTGGTCCGTCGTTTAATCGTTGTTCACGCCTAGATATCGATATTTCTGCAATACCTGTTATTTCTCGATTTGTTTGAAAATTTGGCGTAATTATATTGAGACGTAGAGACATTTCTCTTAAATTGTCTATTCCATCTAACATTTTGCAATGGTCCCATAATAGTTCTAATTATCTGAATTTAGATTAGTTAAGATCTTGTTGGAGACTTTTGGTCAGACCAGATGAGTTATGTACGAGATAGTGTACTCATAGAGTAATTTCAGATAAGGTACACTGTCTGTTCGTCACGCAATCTTATTTTTAGCCGGATAGATTCGTGCAACTTCTTAGTCTGATACCAATCTTAATCTTACTCCTGCATCTTTTAGTCTCAATAGATCTAGTGTCTACTGGTATTTACGAGTTAGTTCTTGGAGTTTATCCAGGAGGAGAACAACTGTAATCCAAGCTCTAATCAAATTGTTCTGGTGCTGAAACTACAAGTAGTTTCAGCATTTACAAATAAGTGTCAATGTTAATGATGAAATACGATTCGCTAGTTAGTAAATTTTTATAGATATAGTTATATCAAAAATATAATTGGTTTTTAAACACTTGTTTAGAACTGGTTTCAGTAGTCATGGAGTTAAAGTTGACCTTCAAGCTTTTATTAACCAACAAACTGTGATTTTGTTTCCTCGATCTTCGACCATATTGGTTTGGTGACTACCTACCCGTTAAGGGACCACCTGCTGCTAGAGGATGTTTGGCACACAATATGGCATAAAAGATAAAATCAATTACCAGAAGCGCTCAGCAATAGTGTCATTCAAGTCTCTTTGTCCTCGGAGAAAACGTAGTTCCCTGTGGCTACTTCAGTGATGCATTCGATCAATGTGAGTTCCATTTGTTTGAATATAGCTTGCAAGATGTGTTTTGCGCAATTGGGTTTCTTCGTGCCCGAATTTTTGAGTCTCAAAAGACTGACCTCGCCCTAAGACTATAGCAAGAGTAGACCCAGCGAAGGATTTATTCAGTCCAAAGCTTGAGTTTCAGGCAGCCCTGCTGTCAACCCCGTTGAAAAAAGATCTTAATAGCGCTTTCAACAATGTTTCGTGCACTTTATGGAGGACTGAAAGCACGAAAGCGTAAAATTGGTTTCAATGTGCCGATAGGTTACCAACTCTTGTCGCAGAGAGTGTTTGTTAAATACAGGATTTCATCTTCATGGGTCAATGATTTTGTGTGAAAAGCGGCTAAACCCCACGGATACTGGTACTTGCGGAATATTGGATGATTGCTTGAAAGAAATTATTGGGCAATATGTTTCTTTTACACCGAATCTGGATGTTGTTGTAACATCTTCTCGAAAAACAACTTGTGGATGACATCATACATATTCCAAAACATTTTTACGAGCATTCCGAAGATGTCATAGCCTCCTTTCTTTGTGAAAAGAATAGTAGTTTCACAAAACTCCAGCAATTGCTCGGCTCTGTACTGAATTTATTGCCAAAACAGAACTACTTCCACAGACCTTTCACTCAAATAAGCAATTTAGACAATTTAGAAACAGCGAAAGACATATTGCTACTTTTGTCTCAGTTCGAATCTATACTGGGTGAGCTCAAGAACAGTCTTATCGTGCCAATTAATTGAACTCGCCCGGTTTTCGCCTCGTCGGCGTTGATGATGTTCCGGAGCAAGTAGCAACAAAAACATGATTGCAAAACAGAAAAAAAAATGCACTATAAATCTTACTGTGGAGGTTGCGCATAATGTTCCGTTCAATTTGGCGCGGGTTCTATTTCTCGCAAACTTGTTTAATCATGAACCAAATATGAGCGGAACTCGAAAGAACATAAAATAAACGCTCCATAACCGGATTCGAACCCCTCCAAAAAATTTTTTTTTTTGGTTTTGTTTGGCTGTTCAAATTAGTTCATTAAACGGCCTTAGCCGACCTTACTTGACTGGTCTTTTGTCTGACAAATTCATGTTTTGTAAAAAGCAGTCTGAGTTCGCTTGCATGCTATAAAGCTGGGTGCTTCATCTTAGCTGTTAAATGTCGGATTTTCATTAGTACTGAATTCATTTATACGCCAAGGACTCTTTTACGCCAAAAGGCCCTTTTATAACCAATTATGCGCCAAAAGGCCCAAAAATAACTGCAATTTCCTTCTTCCAAAATTCAACTCGAAACTAGCTGTTTTTCTTATCATATTATTAGAGCTGCGAGCTACAATGTTTTTGATTTTTCATTTTTTTTTTTTCAATTTTCTCGTCTTAATTATTGTGTTTTTTCTCTGAATGGTTTCAAAGGACTTCAGTAAACTCAAAAACTTGGCTTCGTCTTGAAATTTTTTGAAAAATGAAAACTGTTCTGTTCTGAATATTCTGCTGTTAAGCTCAATGTCAGTGAACTGAGTCAATGGGAAAATGGTACTTTTCATGTTTTGTTTTTTGTTCGTTAATTAAGTCTAATTGGAGAAAAGCCGCGCACTTGCATTCAAAACTATTGCCTATGTCGTGGTTGCATAAAATTGTTAATTCTTCTTTAAATGGAGAAGTTGTAGTAAATGTTAAAAATGAGCTTTGAGCTGGATTTTTCTACGTTGAATAGTGAAGTAATACTTGAGTAATTCTGTGCATCTTTTTTAAATTTGTTTTAAGCAAATCTTTCGATAATGAGGTGTTTTTATAACGTTCTTCCGTGAAGCGGGGACATGACTGGATAATGTTTGACATCAGGTATCATTCGAGCTAATAACTGGACATGGTTTTTGGTCGTTTTGTAAATGTACAATTTCATAGAATATGGTTACAAATTTCTAGCTCGAAAATAAAAAAAATATTATGCTTACTAGAGTTGATTATGCGATAGATGTGATGACATATAATGTGATTCATTTTTTTCGAAACTTCATGTTTCGGGTAGTTCGAAATACGAAATTCCTTATGGTTCCTTGTTTAGAAATTTTTCCGTCTTTTTGGACATTGGGGCTTTTTGGACAAAATGGACAACCAGTCAAGTGGAGAGTCGGAGTCAGACGACGAAGAACTCCAATTCGACAGGATCAGAGAAGGCAAACCAAAAAAGCAGCTCAAGTACTGCTTCAAATTTTCGGTTGACCAGACAATTTTCTCACTTGGGGTTGAGTCTGAATCTGTGTACTGTGGGGTGTTAATTGATGCGAAAACATCAGATTCCCAGATATCTCAGCTTCTCTTCTTTCCGGGTTTGAGAGGAGGAAGAATTGACTATGACAAAAAAACCCTCCCGATTGAGGTTCAGATATCTGACAGAGACATGAAAAGTTTTGCCGAGTTCAGGTACTGCTACGCAGTCTCTGCCCAGCCCGACAAACAAGTTGGCAAGATTGACAGCAAGAAAATTACGTGCTCAAAATGGTATGAAACTAACTCAGTAGTAGATACCAAAGAAGTTATAACCTTTGGGTCAACTGAAGAAGTGATCAGTTTTTTTGAGCATAACATTCCCGACGAGCAATCAGCATGTATCACATTAAGTGAAAGAGTTGATTTATGTCCCACTGAAACCGATAATGGATCAGATAAAGTTGCTACGACAGGTCCTTTGACCCATGTCGTCAAGAGTAAACTGGAAGAAAAAGAAAATCAAATGAGCTCAACACAGCTTCATCAATCATCTGTTATAGCTGATGAAACCCTCACCTACCCCAAACCTGCTAGCGAACCCATTAGAGCGAAACTAGTTGTTTGTTCCAAAGACGATTATTTCAAAGAAAAATGTGAAACAACAAAAGATACTTCTACTACAAGTGAACTCTGTGACTCAAATAAAAGCATGGACAAGCAAAGCCAAAAAGAGTGTCCTGAAACCTATATGCCATCTTCTGAGCAAAGCCTGAGATCGGAATCCTCGGAGTCAAAAATGTCGCATGACTTCAGAGCAGAAACAGTTAACCACATATCCAGCATTTCTCAATCTGTCCTTGTGGAAACCACATGCAAATTCCAAAAGAATGAAAACCTAAAAGAAGTTGTTAGAAACAGCGAATCCTCACCTAATGTGAGTGAGAAAAACGAATATGGACAGTCAGTGCCCAGCGTTGTCAAAAACAAGAGAGAAGACAAAACATCAGTCCCTCAACCGACAAAAGAAGTTGATGTTGCCAGTTTCAATGAGTATCCATGTACTCATGAGGTTTCAGCATCTATCACATCAAGTGAAAGAATTGATTTGTGTTCAACCGACATCGAAAAAGGATCCGAAAAAGTTGCGTCGACAGGTCTTTTGACCCACGTCGTCAAGAAAGAACTGGAAGAAAAAGAGGACCAGATAAGCTCTACACAGATTCATCAATCATCGGCCACACCTGACAAAACCAGTAAAAGCGCCATTAAAAAGCAAGAACAAAAAGAGTGTCCTGAAACCTATGGATCATTTTCTGAGCAAAGCATGAGATCGGAATCCTCGGAGTCACAAGTGTCGCATGGTTTCAAGGCAGAAACAGTTAACCACAAATCCAGCATTGCTCAATCTGTCCTTGTGGAAACCACATGCAAAGTCGGAAGGAATGAAAAATTAATAGAAGAAGTTAAAAAAATTTGCGATCGCGAATTCTCACCTAGCGAGAGTGAGAAAACCGAATCTGGACAGTCAGTGCCCAGCGTTGTCAAAAACAAGAGAGAAGACAAAATATCAGTCTCTCAACCGACACAAGAAGTTGAAGTTGCCAGTTTCAATGAGCATGCATGTCCCCATGAGGAATCAGCATCTATCACACCAATTGAAAAAGTAGATTTGGGTTCCACTGAAATCGAAAAAGGATCCGAAAAGGTTGCTTCGACAGGTTCTCTGACCCATGCCGTCATGTGTAAACTGGAAGGAAACGAGGACCAGATAAGCTCTTCACAGCTTCATCAATCATCTGCTATAGGTGATGAAACCAGTAAAAGTTCCACTGAAAAGCAAGATCAAAAAGAGTGTCCTGAAACCTATGGATCACCTTCTGAGCAAAGTGTGATATCGGAATACTCGGAATCACAAGTTTCGCATGGTTTAAACGCAGAAACAGTTAACCACAAATCCAGCATTGTTGAATCTGTCCTCGTGGAAACCAGATTCAAAGTCGGAAAAATTGAAAAGTTACAAGAAGAGGGCAAAAGTTTTGGAAACGATGATTTATCACTTAGTGAACGTGAGAAAACTGAATATGGACAGTCAGTGTCCCGTGTTATCAAAAACAAGAGAGAAGACAAAACATCAGTCTCTCATTCGACACATATTGTTCAAGCCATCGTTGACAAAGAAATTTTTAATTTGGGAAAAGATTCTCTGATTATCAGCCTGACAACAATAAATGGAAGTCATACTTCGCAAGGTGTTGTCGTGGCTGCAACAGATGATTGGGCAATTTTAAGTTTCGACGTAAAATTGCGAGAAAACCATGTCCCATATTTCTACAGGTTACACGCGCCGAAAGACGTGTACGCTCAAATCCATCGTGAAATTCTCCCCGACCGAGTAAGTTACCGAGTTATGAATGACAAAGATTTCACCGGGGAGGAAAATAATGTCAAAATGAAGTATGACGGTGTTATTTGCTGGTACAAAAACGACATGGATTTAAATTCCATTTTTGCTTCCCAAAGGAAAACAGAAGATGCAAAATGGTTGTTTACTGACAAAGAGTTTTTCAAAAAGCGAAACTTAACTGGATTTGAAATATATTGCTCAGATTTGGTTTATTGTCAACTTTCGCAAAATTTTAACCTAGAGCAATTTTACTTTGGTATCGAAAAAATTTGGAAGAGTTTGTCAACTGTTCGGTTTGAAAATAACTCTCAGATAACTATCATGGAAAGCAGCTCTGTTTCACAACATGCTCTTGAAGTTCTTTTTGACCAAGTCAAAAACGGCAGTTCTGAAAACCTAGATCTAGGAATTGTATTCCTTGTCAACTTTTTGCATCAGCTAAACAAGCGAAAAATGCTGGCCGGAATCAAGCGAGAAACAACATCATCAATAAGGTGTTTAGTTCAGAATACAGATGACAAGCTACAGAGCCGTCTCACTGAAAAATTGGCTGAGCTTTCCCCTGAAATTCAGCCAAACGCCAAACTATGTATTTCAAAAGCACAGCGGATTATTGAAAAATGCAAATCCAACCATGAAACGGTTAAATGGGTCGAGTTACTATCCATTGAAGATAGTGAAAAAGACTTTTTCGCTCCGAGAACTTCCCAAAACTTGCCTGAACTACAACCTCATCATAAGTTGCAGGAAAATGACCCCAAATATGTTTCAGAACCAACTGCTACATGTGAACTGAGGTCAAGACAATCAGTTTCAACTAAATTCACAAAAAAACAAGATGAAACAATGTATTCATTTCGACAATGTCAAAAGGATGTACTAGCCAAGAGCTCTATTATCAAAGAACCAATAACTGAACCAGAAATCATTTGCGAGTCCCGTAAGCAATATGTCGGTCAGAGCTCAATTGATCCTGAACCTTCGTTGCAAAGTCCTCCATCCAGAGCAGAAGCACCAAATTTACCAAATCCTGAGTCAGAAATCAAAATTGATTTCCTTAAACAACAAATCGAGCAGCCCTCTCTGGACCGTGAGTATTCGCTGCAAAGCCCATCGTTCAGAGCGGAAGCACATAGTTCACCAAATCCTGAGGAGGAGATCAATCTTGAATCCCGTAAACATCAAGTCGGCCAGCGCTCATTCGAACCTTGTAACATCTCCCAAAACACATCCAACTACCATTCCAGTATTGACAATAAAAAATTTAACAAGGCAAAGAAAAAAGTGGACAACTTAGCCGGAGCAGTCAAAGTCGAATATTTTAATTCCTCGTCTGACAAAAACAAAAAATCAACTTGTGCTAATGTTATTAGTATCTCGAATGAACGCTACAAGTCAAGCGACCTAGGACGAAATCACTGGAAATTTCTGACAGTTATCGATACTGATATAACCCAAATCAAGGGCGACTTGATGGTGTTTATGTTCATCGAGAACATTATCTGTTACGGCAAAGTTGAAGCGATTTCTGACAATTGGGCAATATTGCGATTCGAAGTTGAGCCCATAGAAAGCGAAGACAGCTATATTCGTTTCTTTTTTGGTGTCAAATCGACGGATGAGGGCCAAGAAAGGCATTACAGAGAAGTTCTGCCAGGAGAGCATCAGCACAGGTACCTAAGAGTTGATGATTTAAAAGATGGACTATTAAATTATTCAGGGGCGATAACTTGGAAAAAATCTGAAAGTAGTTTTCTGGAGAAGGGTTGGAATTTGGTTAAATACCTTAAAGGTCACGGCGATTACTTTAATCCGCATTCGAAAGCATTTGAAGTCTATTGCATGCACTATGCTTCACAATTCGTAGATGACTTGGACTTGGGTGCTTTCACTGCAAATGTAAAGTCATCGTGGAGTTGCTTATCTCGAGTTTGTATCAAGAAAAACGTGGAAACCGTTTTCAAAGAAGAACTTGCGCCGCATCAGCTGCTTGACACGATGGTTAATGTGGTGAAAACTCAACAGGGTTTCAAACGAGACCTTGCCAAGATAGCTCTGCTTGAACTCACTGATTTAGTTTTATCTTCTGAAAAAACTCTTAAGGTTGTTAAAGAAAGCACCTTAGCTGAAGTAGTCTGTCTTACAGGATTTGAGACGAAAGAAAGACGCGATGAACTGGGAAAGGAAATGAACAGTCGACAATATGACGAAAAAATTCGAAAATCAAAGCAAGCATGTTTTAGTCTAATACAGCACCGCGGCAACAACGACAGACACCTATCGAATCTTTTTGAATGGCTTTCGCTTTCAAATACGCCGCTCTCAACGCCGTTCAAAACCCCAAATTTGAGTCCTATCTCACCAGAATTTTTTTGTTCCGTTGATACTAGGATTCAAATTCTTGTCAGTGCTATAAACTGGGAGTCAGTTAACAGCTTACAAAAAATTGGCCTTAGCATGGACCTATACATATACGCACTTCACTGCTCCCTTTTGACACATGGGATTACAGACGACACAAACAAAAATTCTTTAATACTGATCAAGAGTTTGACAGAAAAGCTTCGTCTAGAAGATTTCAACAAATGCGCTCATCAAATAAACCTATTGCTCAACGACAGCAAAATCAGAGGTGGAATTGTTTTTAGAAATATAATTTTGCTTGCATTGGACATAGCAGAAATTACTGAAAACTATGCTCAAGATGCTGATAGCTTGGATAAACAGTGGTTTGACGTCATAACAAAACATGCCAGGACAATTTTACACAATTCCTTGCAGATTCGTCCGGATAAAACAACCATTAATTTCTGGATCAAAATTTGTACCAAGAAACTTGAACTTAACTGTTCTACCAATCGTTTTCGTGGGAACTTAGGCGATATTGTAATCAACTTTCTCTGCGATAATCCAGATGCCATGTCTGCTGTGGCTAACGCAGACAAACATGACTTAGAACAATCGTTGCTAGCCTCTATTTTCAAGCACTCTGAGTTGAATGAGCTTGCGAAGCAATTCAATTTCAAGGATAGAGCTTTGTTTGACATCAATCATAAAGATCATCGTAGTGCATGTGACAGAATTTTCCATGATCTGTTGGCCATTTTCAAGGAACCTCATATTCAAAAACCATATGGAATAGTGGAATGTGCCGCACATTTGCCACACCTAGTACTTCTGATAACATCGTATCCCAAATTGAATCCCAATGATAACTGCAAGAGGCTGATGCAGAAAATAGTTGAAGCTTATTTGAACGCTTCAAAGCAGATTGATGATCAGAGCATCTCTTTCGAAAATCTTCGAGTTATTCAGGGCGTGATGGATATTTTTATCGCTGTTTGCAACCAGTTCAGTCGATGGAACTGGAACAGTGACGACTTTATTGCATTTGACGGTTTGTTTTTTTTTGTCTTTAATATTTTTACATTTTTTTGACCTGAAAGAAAATGAGGAGTAATTATACTGTTCATAGCTTTTCCTGACAATTATTGATCAGCAAAATGACAGTTTTTGTCCAAACTTTCAAAATCGTCCTTAAAAAAGCAGGTGGTTGCTGTACAAGGGGCAGAAAACATGTAAAACCCAGTTGTTATGCAAAAACTGCTAAAAAGGAAAACATAAATGATATGTTTATATGTCGGAAACGGTTTATAATTAAATACCTAATTCACAACTTACAGATCATCGATCGTATTGCTTTGGTGGAGTGGATAGAGCGAAAGACAAACAAAGATCTTATAAGTTACTCAACTAAAATATTCGAAAAATTTCTCGTAATTGGAAAAAAAATTGAAATGCACGGATAGCAAGTAAACACAAACTCTTTTCCCCATAAAGAAGAAATAAAAACGCTTTTTTTATACTTCAATTGAATAATTTACTACCCGACTTTCGGCAACCATTTCTCGGCTCTATAAAAACACAGGGAGCCAAAACTTTGGGGTATGATATGTAGTTGAAAGATTAACCGGACTATTAGAACGGACGTTGTTAGCACCTAACAAACAATACCCATCATCCCAGACCAGTTACACACAAAAAAAACGAAAATATATTCACTTTACTATGGTGATAGACACTCGATACCAACCCCTAAAAAGACCCTTAGTGGAAAAATCGGTGTTTGTTAATAGCTTTTTCCGGAAAAAGAAACGATTGACCCTAAAACTGAAATCAATCGTAGGCTATTAATTTGATATGGAGGAAACTTGATAGATATGACCCTCTTAGGACTCTCACGTGCCATATAGAAAACTTGCCCTGGTGACCCTGGAGTGAGTGTTTTACTTAAGATTTGGGTGTTTAGGCCCCAAAAATTCAAAAGAAGCTCAAAAATAACAAGTGGGTGGGCCATACAACCTTGCGCTCACTTTCGGAAGTTGAAATCGATCACGTTATTGGTAATGGAGGGAACGTATTTGGCAGATCGAAATAGAATATAGAGAAATTAATGCCCCTTTAATTGTTGCATTCAGGTACTGGACATTTTTGAACAATTAACCTACGACAAATATTATGTCAAACTAAGCTATGAAAGTTAAGCTAAAAATAAACTAATAAGACCAAATAAAATTATCCCAAAGAAAATTGGTAAAAATAATAGTAATTCTTGAGAGTGAAATGAAATCACAGGATATTTAAGAGCACCACTGGAAGGTGGATTATTGACAGAATGGGACCCTCAGGAGAATTTTTCGTGATATCTAGAATGTCGGGATTGAAAAGGATAGAGTCAAAAAATTGAGATGCCTGGGATGAAATAGCTACTTTTACTATGGATCTAGGTCTAGCTCTATGAAATTAACAGAAAACTTAACCAAAATCATTGGTCAGTTGTTTATTTAATTTCATTTGGGATTTGAGGTGAGATTCGATACCCCATTGGTAAACCTATTGCTTTGAAACTTTGGCGCGCCTTAAAGTGAGTTGATCCGCCTAAAAGTGAGTTGAAATCCATAGCTCTCGAATTTGCTGAGGAAGTAACAAACTGAGCGCAAAGAACATATATCTTATCAAAAGTAAACCTCAAATAGACCAACATAAAAAGTGATAACAAACAGCCTGTTTTAGGCATAAAAAAAACGTTAAAAGGTTGCTAGCTGTTTTTCATCAGCGGGAGAACAATTATAGCAAAGTAGCGAATAGTTGGTTCTGCTAGTTATAGTGAGCAGGTTGAGAGTTGCACAAATCGAAATTGTCGCAAGTATCACGTGTCAGAAATGAAAAAAAAAATTATCTGGAGTGAAAGATAGTTCATTAAAATATCGAGGGTAGCAAGATTAAAGAAAGCTAGTGATAGTGATTTTTTTTGCACAAGTAGATTAATCGCTGATCTTTCAATTACTGAATCAAGTAGATAGATCGCTGATCATTCAATTACTGAATTTAAGAAGTGTTTTCTGGCCGAGCTACCGGCTTTCTGTACTTGGACAAACAATCAAAAAATTTTACTACCATCGAAATTTTTTTAATCGTGGTTGTGGAACGACAGTTGACACATCACACAAATGACACGCAACACATTACAATGCATAGTAACTTGCCAATCTAAGCCTTCCAGGATTGTGGATAGTATTGAGCCTTGGAGAGAGAGAGAGAGAGAGAGAAAGAGAGAGAGAGAGAGAGAGAGAGAGAAAGAGAGAGAGAGAGAGAGAGAGAGAGAGAGAGAGACGCTTATAGGAGAAACCCCCTAAACTTACAAGTTGATCAATAAAGTTCAATGTTCAATTGAAGATTGAAGTCGAAATCTCAATTGAAAGTTCAATTGAAGTTAAGATGAATGAAGTTAAAAATTCAAATGAAAAACGAATGAAATTCAGAATTCAATTGAATAATGGAGTCAAAAGTCAATTGAAATTGAATTTTTGGATTGAATTAGGCAGATGAAATTAAATTTGAATGATGGATAAAGTTGAATGTTCAATTGAATTAGATTAAGGCAATAATTGCGGATGCTCTCAAGTTTGCCTGACAATCTGTGTTAAGAGGTGTCCATAAACTCTTTTTGAGAGAAGTGGTTTCGCCGACTGACTTATGAATAAGGAAATGAATAAGAGCTTCCAATGGTTAATGAAATCAAAAACTACCCGCACCGAGGTTTCATGCATAAAAATCGATCATAATGGGTTTTTGTTGACCAGAATGTTGACTATATGGTCGATCATCATTACAATTTTAGACAACTTAATGGATTTTCAATTCATTTTAGTTGATTATTTTCGAAAAAAATGAAAATCTTTTGAAGTCCATTATAATCGATTTTAATTCATCTTTGTTCTCAATATAATGGGTTTTTTTGGTTCATAAAATTCATGAAAATTGATTAAATTTTGGAAATAATGACTCTATTTTTTGCAACTTTCTGCAAAATTTGAACGAACACGTTCATCCAGGGACGGCCAATATGAAGTAATTATGAAGAAGCAAATATGTAAATTTGCAAAAAGTTCTCAAAAAACGGCATTTTGTACCAGTTTGTTTCGGAAAATTTGCCTGCAGCGCTAAAAGTTCGGTCGAAATACGCTCTTTTTAGTGTTGTGGGAGTGCTCGGAAAATCAACTTAGCCAAACTGAAAAAAAAAATTCAACTGGTTTTAATATATTTTTTTAAAAAATCCCCCACATCCCCTCACACCCCCCCCCCCCCCCACCCCACGCCAACCCCACACGTCCCCCCCCCCCCTATTTCCCTCACATCCCCGCCCACGTCCCCCCTAATTCCCTTTATCTCCCCTCCTTTCCCGCAGTTAAACCCAAACCATCCCCCTCCACACCACCAAAAAACACTCAAAACTAAACACCCCCACTGGGACAGGTAACTATGTAGTACAGGTAAACGTTGGAGTGGGGGTGGGGGCGGTGTGGGTTTTTGTGTGGGGTCTACCCTATAACACCCCCCCCCCCCCCCACACACACACACACCACCAACCCAGTTTAGTTTAAACGCGGGTGGTTTGGCGAATAAAACTCAGTTAAAATAATAAAAAAAATACGTGATTTTTATGAATTTTTATAAACGCGATTGAAATAAGGAAAGAGTTGAAATTCAGCGAAAGAATAAAATAACTACTTTAAGTTTAATATTATTATTTAAAAAACGAAAACAGTACGCCGAAAGTGTTTTAAAAATGGATTAGAATCCATAATAATCGGTTAAAATTGATTATTTTTCTGTTGATAAAACTTTTTGAATAGTTTTAAAATAATCGGTTATAATCGGTTATATTGGGATTTTATGGCCTAAAAATAGTATTTTAAAATACATTTTTAATCGACTTTTTTCGGTAGTTTTTGTTATTTTATAGAGACTTACAATGACTTTTCAAGATAACCGATTATTATCCATGAAATTTCAGTCCGGGTAAACAGTTTCCAGGTTCCTCATTTTCAAACCTAGATGCAGCAGTTGTGGCTAATGCGCGTGCATCAATAGCTGCCGCTAGAGTAGATTATGTTGTTTCATTATTGCGAATTGCCGGTGTGTTGTTTTATGAGTTGTCGTTTTACGAGTTTTTGATTTTCTTAGCAGGAATGGATCTCTACGCGAATCGCGCTCTCGGTAAAAACTACACAATTAGAGACAAAATGGAGCAGTGTTTCCAATTGGCAACAACCATACGGGACGCCGAGAGTGTGGCTGATATGTGCATCAGCTTGCAATCTAAATTTAAAACTGAAACAATTGCAGATTATCGAATACCCAATTGGGAAACAGAACCACTTCATACCTTGGCGCGCCTAGAGGGTGGTGCAATATTACTACTACGACAGAAAAAATTAACTTGGATTTTCCGCAAAAACGTTAAGAAGTATAACGAGTTGATGAATAAGAAAGTTTTCGAATCCATAGCTCTCGAATCTGCTGAACAAATACGCGGAACGGATGTTTTTGAACTGCATAGTATATTGGATGAAATTTTGCCTTCTATTGAGTCAAAATACATCGATCTTTGTGCACGGATTGTTTCTGGAGATGTAACAGTAGCAGAAGCTGCGAAATGGTCAGCACTGAACAAGGAAATTGGCGAACTGTTTCCAACAAATGCCCACAGTACTATTAAAGATCGCTTTTCTCGAGTAGATAATCTGCTTAACAATGTGGAGCTGGCGAAACAACTTATCAAATTGTCAAAAACGTATGGAATCAAATCATTGGAAAAAATCCCCGCGGAACTTCAAGGGTTCTCTGTGAGTTAGATCTCATTATTAATAATTAGTAGGTCTCCTGCTACATAGCGCAGTGGCAAGACCACTGACACATAGAGCAGTGATATATATTGCTTGCTAAATATATCTCAGGATTACCCTTGATTTGCCCGAGATGTTGCCTTATGTGTTTTACTGAATTTCAAATATGTTGGAGTTATGCCAGTAGTATAGGTTGGATTCAAATTCCGAGGGGAGGGGGGCAGTGAGGACCTTTATGTATTAACATAGGCTATAGAGTGTCCGGTCCTCACCCTATGTGTAAACATAGGAAAGAATAGATTTCGCAATGTTTTATGATAGGGAATAGAATTGGTAAGGTTTCATGTTTTAAGTGATGGTAAGAGAATGGTAAGAAAAACGGTACTTTCGGATTTTGTGGCGAAAGGTATTGTTTTTTCGAAAAAATCTTGGCGCTCGATACCTAATTGCTAAAAATCATTGGTTTTTTACGTGTAGAATGTGGAATAAAGTTAAAATGTTATTTTTTGGTTCATGCTAAGTCAAAATTAAAAGTTTCAAAAACTTAAAATTTTTATCAAAAAAACGTCAAAATACGGTAAGATTTGATATAATTTGACCATGTAACTATTTTGTTAGATGATCTTTATTTTCAAAACAATACTCTATCAAGCTGAAACTATGCTGAAACCTACTGAGACTTCGGAAAACCGAGTTTTTCGAGAAAAAAAATTAAATTACGATAAAAAGTATAGAAACCACTGCATCGCATAGTGATTTGACTGCAATAATTTTTACACTTATAAATAAATAACTACACATTCACTTAAACTTACTAAAAAAATCAGAACTTGCCCATCATGGAAAGTATTCAAGTTTCTTTGGTAGAATTTATCATCAAATTATCCTTTTTTTTTGTATTTTTCTGGGAAACCATTCGCCAAAACTTTTTTGTTAGAAAGGAACAAATTGTTCTTTTTCAATCCAAAGAAACAACAAGGTAGTAAATTTCGTCCAATGGTGCAGTCATGATCTAGTGTTCCCCTCTATCTTTGCTTGGAGCTGAATTAATTTTTGCCCTAGAATATTTTGTTAGTTGAGGAACTTGAAGATCAGAGGGATAAAATCTCATGTAATTGAACTTGAGCTCAAGAATTCTTTCGAGAGTTTGCAGAAGTAAAAATTCATCCACCTTTGCAATTGTTAGATGGTTTACACCTAAAACTAAAGTAATTGATAGTTTGATAGTGTAATTTAGGATAACAAAAGTAGGATTTTGGCTTCAAGCATGTAGGGATTGAGTCAACAAAGTCGCATTCACATGTCTTATGACTGGGCAAAGGTTATCGAACACTGTTTTACAGTCTAGGTTGAAGAAATTTTTTGGGTTTTCATTTGAACAGCTTTCCTTGTCTTCTTTTTCGGAGATTTAGGCCTGAAGAAACACAAATAGATAGTACAGAGAAATAACCATGGAAAGTCCCAAAAAGTTACCATAAGTTTATAGGAACCTGACAACTCAAAAAAATCAAACATTTTTAGCGAATGTTCCGAATTTGACTGTTCTCTCTCCCAAGGTTGTCATATCGGTTTTTTCCTCCAAGAGAAATTGGAGAAACACTTCTTATCTCAAGCTTTCTCTACTAAGTTCAGGATAATGCAACTGTTCAGCTGCATCCTGTAGTGAAAATGAGACAAAAATAAAAACATCTGATGATTTTGCAAATCATCAAAAGTAAAAACTGGAAAAACTTTGTTAAATTGCATGACTTTAATTAATGTAACATAAAGGCGAAAAGGAGAATGTGTGTCTACTGAAACAATTGCTCTTCCAGTAGCAATAGTTTTAATCCATCTCAAATGAAATTTATTATAAGTTGAAAGGATTTTCATGAAGAGATCCTGAAACAGCTGAATTTGTATTCATTGCAACATCTGTTCTTCTTATAGGGGCACTATTAAAATAATTTTCCTGAATAAACTGGTTTTGAAGAGATGGAATGATAAAGGTCCTTGCTATAGTTTCCATGTTATTGTAATGAGCAGGTTTCTTTTCGAAATTCCATTGGAGGGATTGATGATTAGGTTCAGCTCCTAATTTTCTTCTAGTAAGCAGCGAACAATCAGCTATTTTCAGACTAACATTTGGATTATCAGACAACATGTAAAAACTAGGTCTAGCTCGAATTAGTTTATTTCGAACTTCGTTTTTTGATAGAAATACTTTTTCACAAGTAAAGCAATCAATGGCAAGACTCCCAGGTAGTGAAAATGTTATCCTTGTTCCTAAGTTTTGCTCTATCATGAACGGATACTGAATGAATTAGGTACGAGGTACTGCGCACCTAGAGTACTTTCAGATAATTTTTACCGTCTATTTTATTTTCGGCCGGATAGAATCGTTCAACTTCTTAGTCTAAAACCGATCTTAATCTTACTCTGATCTAATTCATCTACTAACGGCGGAAGCAATGTGGAATCGTGACGCCGACATTGAAGATGAATTGGACATCACATACCGCCAGCAACATGATCCGCCGGAAACACCTCATAACCTACCTACGTTCTCACGACAATCAGACGCCACAAGCAAGACGGTGGAAACTGAGCCGCTAACACCTTCAGAAACAAAAGCGAAAAAGAAATCAGCCATATCAGTAAAACAACCACCTGGTATAAGCAGTTGGGATACAAGTGACGACAAAATCGACTGCCAATTCATGGAACGATTCTCAATAGGTGCGCACTTACCTTTATGTAATATCGCATACGATCTGATAAATGAAAAACGCAAATTCTTAAAAGAAAACACAAGCAATGACATAGCGAAATTAAGAACCAGAAAACCTATCCGTACCTTAACAAAACAAGAAAAAAAACTTTAAAAAGACATCAATAAAATTTCTAAATTATCGTTTCAAAGGTTCGCAGACTACGATTAACCCAAAACTTGGACAAAAAAATGATCAAGTAGCCCGGAAGACAGGTACCATAGCCGGGAAAGTAAAAAAAACTAGGAGTTTTTGGAGTCCAATTTAAAAATTTGGAAACTGGTTCTAGTAGTAAATACGCCATACAGCTTGGGTTCGGGAGGACGGAAAGCAACCACGGGTAATTAGACGGGATGGTCTCGCATTCGTGCCGGACCCACGCGTATACGGAAAATGTCGACCAGAAGCTCGTAAGGATTTTGTTGCATATAAACATTTGCCCGAGCAAAACCTCGTGTTTCAGTGATAACGAAAAAAGCAAACGCTGGAGCAAGCGGATCAAAGCAAAAAGCACAGGCCAGCAGCGACACACCAAACAACCAAAATCGAGCCAATCCGAAACATGCAGCAAACCAAACGGTACCTGAAGTACCAAATAAACAGTCAGCCTGAAAAAACCGCCACCCAAAAATTTGGAACAAGTCCTTACTCAATCTCTGAATAGAAGAACGCTAGGACATGATAATTTTTTTAAAAAGGCCAACCTTAAGACAAAATCTACAATATGAAAAGATCATCAGCAACTTCCGCACCAGGCAAAGCCAACTGTCAACCGAAGCTCTTTGAAGAAAACGGAAAAGAGTAGGCTCGCAAACGCGGGCATTCAATTACGACCATTTCGCTGTCATCGGATTCGGAACCCAATCGGAAAACCCCTTCTCCTAGGAATCCAGCATCAAAGAAGCTTGACACCAAACGAACGCCAGACGACTTTGATTAAGAGTGTCGCCGTTCTACGAGGGCACGCACTAGTATGTTAGCCAGAAAATTTGCAAAGCTAAACCAATTAGCAATATTGAAGAGCAAAACTCAAGAGACAAAAACGTCATCTGCCAAGTTCAAATAGTGTCAACACCGGAAATTTCTGATACAACCGCGGCCATATCTCGACAACAACCACAGGAAGTTATCTCATTGTCATCCTCCGTAGAGTGTGTTGAAATCCAATTGACTCACAAATACCAGAGTACACTCGAGCTTCAAGTCAACAGAGAGACGAAGTACCTAGAAGCCCAATCCAAAAAATCCACCAGAAGGAATCGACACCAATGCCTGCTCAAAAAGAAAGAGCAATCAGTTCACGTTACCTCATCGATAGACCACCACAAACAACTACTACCGATGCCGACTTCGTAAAAAGTTTCGATTCATCTATGAGTATTCTAATGGAAATTTCACCAATAAAGAACTCAATGACTTTTCAAAGGGAATGTGAAACAAAGAACAACCAATCATCGTCTAGAGACGCTGTGAAAGACCTTCAGAATGCACCAATCGTGGATCCCGAAAAAAAATGTACTTTTCTTTTCAAAAAAGAGGGAGTGTTATCCAGTGGATAGAATAAGAAAACCCATTAAAGGGAATATACGCTACGTGTACTAAAACATGAAACATAGTGTTATATTTATTTAATCTCTTGGGGCTACTTAACCAGTCGGTATATCTACTTAAATTGTAGAAGTCTGTTATAATACCTTATTAATAAAACCTAACCTGTTTTGTACTAGTTATTAAGAATTTCTGATACTCACTTGCTTTCGAGGTCAGATCCGATTGAAACAGACTCTCGTTAAACAGAAGGAATTTAAGTTCATCTACTTCTTCTTATTTCGTAGGCAAACTCAGATTCACAATTCAGTTTATACAGCATAGACACTGTGGGTATAATACAAGTGTCAGATTTAGTGATGTGACATTGATTGGTTAGTTAGTACAATTTTAAAGAGATATTTTTTTCAATGGGTAGAGAGAAGAAGATTGTCCAATAATGGGTCTCGTTTGATCGTGGATTGTCTTGGGTGACTGTGTCAAGAGTTCAGATCGATGTAATGATGTGTTGATTTCGTTAAGCTAAGAACGAGGCTACGTGCCAGATGAAGGTCGACTTATCCGTGTGTAGTGCCAAGTGACTAGGATCGGTATTTGAGAACAACATCGAATCGGCCATTGGCTTGTATCAATGGTTTTCATTTGTTGCGATGTTGGATCCATACTTAAAACCTTTTGAGGGTTGTGACTACGGCGAGAAACCTAAAAGGTTTGCAGTTCCAGAGTTGGAATGTAATCGAGTGTTCGTCTCCTTTTGCTGCTCCTTCCGTTGGCTCTAAGAAATTTTCTAAAGCATTTTACATATATATATATATATATATATACATATATATATCTACATCTTGGTTTTGAAGTCAGTTTTTAGTTATTTTTTAATTATTAGTTATTTCCGTTAAAGAGTTTTTAATTTAGTTCAGTTATTTTAAAGAGTTGTTAACCCTACAGCAACTCTCATCAAAAATAGAGTGTGGGTCATAAAGCGTGGTTGTAGCGCGGTGGGTTAGACTGGCTATAGAGCATGCTCAGGACGTCCCTCTGGTTTTTGGGACCAGGAGTATATTTTTATATTTTCTTTGGGCAGAGTTTCTTTTTGTGTTCATCCTTTTTTTTTCATTTTTATCAGTTGTTTTCCTTTTTTTTGTTTTGGTTGTGTCCTTCTGTCGAAAATATATTACTGTGTTTTGGGTTTGTCTTTTGACTTTTTAGTGTTTCGATGGTGAGTTTCAAAAGAACAAACTATCCAGTTTTAATCTGGGTTTAATCCGGTTGGGTACCGTGGGACTTTCTTTCTTATTCATGCTATTAGTGTTTGGTTTTGTGGCGTTATTAAGCTGCGTTGGTTAGATTGATCTTACTCTTATATTTCTTTCCAAACGGTTTCAAGGATAGTTTGAAACGTGTGAAAACAGGTTAGAGTTGTTATCACTTAGTTTTGAAGCTACAAATCATTTATTAAACATATCTTCGTGGCGAATTGTGCGAACTTGTAGAAAAATTGTGTGAACTGTGGGCAAGTGAAGATATTGAAATTTTACTAATGAAGCTTCAAGTAGAATGGCTAGTTTTCTTTTAATTGATTTGCATATTTCAAGAATTTACTGCTCTAATTATTTATTTTTACTGCCGCCTTATTATTATACTGCTTGTTAAATGAGAATTTACTGCTTCGAAAATTTACTTCATTTATAAAATAAGATTTTAGAAGCTCTAAAAATTATTTTACAATTTTTATTTGGGTTTTGTTTCTTTTTAGATGAATCAGAGGTGAAATCTAAGAAAAGAAAGTGAGAAATTTGTAAAGAACATTGAGTGTTTTTAAATATATGTTAGTAGAATTATTTAATTATACTTATAAAGGGTTGTCTTCATCTAAAAATCCATTTAGGAGGTTAGTGCGAATTTCGTCGGATGAAAATGAAAAAAAAAAGCAAGCATGCGGATGGCGTTTTCAATTGAAGCAGAGGCCAGAGAAGCTCGAGCGCTTGGATGGTATTTACGTCTTTATTATTAAGTGAGAATCCATGCGATGTAATTTGGATTAGATTATATAATTTATTGTTATATTAAATATTATGTATGTTATCTAGTATGGGGATTTCAATTTGCTGTATATATCCGTGGGGGATGATTAGTGGGCGGGAGTTAGCAACCTTGAAGGATTTGGTTGGTGGGCAGAATGTACATTTGTCGAATTGGATCGTAGTTACGGAGGATGTCGTGAAGATTAGTATTTTTTTTACAAATAAAAATTTAGGAAGTATGGTAAAGTGTATTTAGAGTTAATGAATGTAAATTTGTGTTGTGGGTTTCGTGATGGTGCGTTAATTGTATAGTGGTTTTGGATGAATTTATAGTAGTAGTATGTGTGTGTCAAGTTTTTGCGTAAGATATTTTCATGTGAACAGTGCAAATCACGTTCCTTAGGTGTAAGGAAGTGAAACGTTAGTGCATAGTGGTTGAACTTATTGATGTATGATTCATCAGCTTCAGTGTTTTTCAGTGCATCGGGGATGATAGTGTCACATTTTGTATTAGAGCTATCCATGTTAATTACGTATTTTGATTTGATAAAAATTTCAAATAACCGAGGGCTAAGGTTAGGGTTGTATTCAATATCCGTTTCTTCCATATAGCGCATAATGGTTAAGGGAAAATCTGTCAGCTCGTGGTGCTATAAGTCTGTTTGGTGTCTGATTTAGTCCTATAGTAGTGATTTATTTCTTGTGTAGTGCAGTTGTTAGTTTGTGTAAACGGTGTTGGCATATTTTTTTTTTTTTTTGGGGGATTGTTGTAGAATGCAAGGGCTAATTGATTAGTAAAGTTGTAGTATGAGGTCCATGATAGTGTGGAAAACAAGCTAAACTCATCAACGAAGTTCGGCTGGTCGTTGTTAGTGGTAAAATGTTTTTTAAGAATTCTTTAGTGCTAGTATGAAGTGGATGAAGGGAAAATGGTCGGGCTGGTCGGGGGTGGCTGAGTAGCTGCAATTGTACATTGGAACGTTTACGTTCAAAGACTCAGTAGGCTCTTGTTTCTATTTCATTGGGTGATTGGTTTGAGGATTCAAAGGTTGATATGGAGTGCGATAGTTGATGAATTGTTAGTGTATAGGCTGTTCGAGTTGATCGCGTGTCATGGGGGAAAAATGGGAGTGGCGTCAGTATAGAAGGAGGGGTTGGGGAGAGTTCATTGGGAAGTTGGGGATTATGTGGCTGGAAGGGGGTTGCGAAAAAGTGGTTGGACCGGGTTCGGAGTCGTGGAATTCGTCTGAGGTATCTATGTCGGAATTAGTGAATTGAGAAACTGTTTTAAAAATGGTTTTTGTGGTATCATCATAATCCATGCGTGGTGAATTGCTGGTGATTGTAGGTAAGGGTGAAGAAGTAAGGTCGGAAAGGAAAATGCGACAGGATTGACGTGGGAGGTCGAATCGGCAGAAAAGAGAACGGTTGGGGGATCTAATCTGAGGGCTCATCGTGGGCTAAAAAAATAGTTGTTTTGAGAACGGAAACTTATGGTATGGAAACATATATATTTCTATAAAATCGTGTACTAAAAGTAGGGGTTGTATTGTCTTGTGAAGTATCGTTGAGCGTGGAGATGAATTTCATTAATTGAAGATGAAAAAATTCCAAAAAAACAATATACGTGCTACACTTGCCTGTTTATTCACTTGAGTATGTATTGCGCATGTGTTATAGAATCAATTCAATGAGATGAGGGATCCAAAAAAATTAAACATGGCCTATGTTATAGTCAATCTTTCTAAGATGTAGTAGGGCCATCCTAGAAAAGCGAGAAGTTCATTTTTTAGTTTAAAAAAAAGTTTTTATAGGTGATATATCTTGTGGCCGGTTTTTCTCACCGTTATAATATATATAGTTTTCTATATCTTTAAATTATACGCTTTAATCTTGTGCGCCTAGATATCTGAGAAACCTGCGGTTTCTTAAGTTTTGATCTATTGATTGTCTTTGTATCGTAACTAATGCAATGAAAAGTCTTGAAATTATTGTGTTAGAATGTGATGTTGTATGTCAGATCTTGAATATATACCTATCGATTGTAAGTCTGTGTTTGGGTTACGAGCGATTGCTCCTATATTTTCTGGTGAGGATTTCTAAATGGTGGCTTGAGAGTAGGGTATGGAGTTAGGAGATAATATTTATCCTCAATTGGGTTCATCTTTACTTAATGATGGCTGATTTCAGATCCACATGGGACAGCTTTATCCCAAAAAATATAAGCGTCTTGAAAGTTTTCAACAAAATATACTCAATTTTTGTAGAACATAGGGATTCTTTTATGACATCGTTTATCTTCAAAACGTTTAATGGTGATAATTTTTAGAACATGTGTAGTACCAGAGACGGTTTCCTTTGTTGTCAATAAAAGTTGATCTTTTGCTTGATAAGAAATATTCTGCATAGGGTGTTTTTAATACTGCTTACACATGTGATTGTAATAATTGTGGACGTTCGATTTCACATGAGTGATGAAGTGTTTCTAGCTTGGATAGTGACTTTTCTTGGAAAAAATTGCCTATTGTGTAGTCCAGCTTCTTATCTAGATGTTTGTTTTAGTGGATGTCTCCAAAATATGTATTATTCATCAGTGAAAATTCTTGTAAACGTGTGCTATCTTTGACTTCTGGGCAAAGTTTTCCGAGTTTAACAAAAAAGTTAGCGGGTTATAAGTTTTTTCGTGGTTTTGATTTGATTGATTTGGGTGTATAATTAATTTATCTGTTTTGATGTCAAAACCTTTTTCTTATTCGACAAGAATTACTGAATATTGTGTTTTAAAGTGGTGTGGTATATTTACAAGCGACCCATGTTTCAGTGTAGGTTTGAAAACGTCTTAAATTGTTTTCAATACCGTTGATTTTTTTATAATCTTGTGGGTTTGATCTTATTTTGTCAGGGTTGACTTTTTCAAAAGGAATTGATTCAATAAATTGTTTTTGGTGAAATTTAATCATCCTTGCGTGGATTTTAGCATCTTGAAATGTGGTACATGTGTCTTCAGGAAACAAACAATGGTTGCCTGGGTTCGAGTGGTAGGATCGCTACAACCTTTGTCATTCTTACAAGGTAAGCGTATTCCTTGTTATAGTATAGTATGATTTTTTAAGTCACGTAATAATTGTATTTTTTCTAACTGAATTTTCCGATACAAAAACCTTATTTCTTGATATTCTTTGTTTTTTGGGTCAGCCTTACAATTAGAAGGGTTATTATTTCCAATATGCGGTATCCAAAATTTGTCAGGTAGATCATAAGTTAAACGTCCTAATCACAACTAACTTAGTCACAACTAATTTTATATGACCTTGGTATCCTACGAGTTCTGCTTGATGTGCAGAGTCTGGGAAGACATGAAATTTTGTTAATTTGCGATTTGATCCTTTATTCGTAGTTCATTTTAATCGTTTTAGTTAATTTTTGCAATCTTCCGGGTTAAGATGCAAGAGTTTTTTGATATAACCTTGATAAAAAGATTCGTGATCGAGATCCTGTTTTTGTTTCCATTTGAAATTGTGAGCAATGTACTTTTTTCTCCTAAAATTTTGCTGTGAGTTTATATCCTATTAAATTTGTATGTCATGCCTTAAAACAAGGTGTCGGAGAGATTTTTAAGGAAAAAACCTAATAAAAGATACAACTGTAGGATAGTCTTGAATATGGTTTGTAGAATGTTATGTATTCAGGTGTCTTTTTTGTATATCTATCGTACTTATCGATAAGTTCTGCCGTGATAAATGGAGGAGGTAAAGGTTGAGCTGTTATATTTGGTGAAGCTAGAGGTAGTGGGCGATGAACTAATTTAATTAGTTGTACTGTTATTTCAAAATTAAGTGCTAGATTGTCTTGAGTCAGAATCTGTTTATTATGTTCCCGTATAATTTGTGGATGTCGTGTCTATTTTAAAATCGATTCAGTGCACAATTATGTAGTCTACTGTTGTCGAGATTGACCAAGTAGGGGAGGAATGCTACGAATGTATTCGAATCGAATCATAGTGGTATATTAGTGGCTAAAAGTTCACGATATCGGTCGCCTAAATTCGTGGGGAAATTTAGGGCAAAAGTAGTGGTTGGAGTTTGACTTGTTGTTGAAGGGATTGATGGTAGTGATAGGGTTTCTGGTAATGACAAGGAGGTGTCTGATGATATATGTACACTGTCGTTTACTAATCTTGGTTCGCCTTGAGTGAATGCTTGTGTGATCCAATGTGGAAGATGTTGTGTTGAAGTGGGGGGATTAAAAGGGTTTTCATGAATTTAATCGGAAGTTGGTGTAGATCCTAATTAATCCGATGGAATACTTGGAGTATTTTGTTGTGAAAGTGTTTGAAGTGATGGGGGAGTACTTCGAGTTGTTTTACCAGAGAGGTCTAAAGGGTTTGGGGATGGTGATGAGAGTAAATTGAAATGAACTCTGGGTGTTACATAGTTTCTATTTTTGGGGATTGATAGTTTGTCTTTCTATTGTAGATGCATGATTTTGGTTTTGGCTAGGATTTTTCGTTCTAGGGAAGTCTTCTTTTAGAGATGTCTTGTTGGAGGGAAGGGTTATACGTTAGTTTAAATTGTGGTTCGCTTAGAGTTGTGTGGCGGAAAGCTGGTATTAAAGGTTCAGATAATGATTCGTGTCTTTCGAATATATAGGGTTTTTTCCTGAATTGAAATGCGTGTAGATGCTTGAGATTGATTTGTTTGGCCAGATGTTGGTGTTTTTGGGGGTGTAGTGGGATGTCGTGGTCGGTGGGGATTGTTGGGTTGGTTGTTGATTAGCAATACTGGAATATTTTGACTGTCTTCCTTTTTTAATTAATTCTATGCTGTTTATAGTGTTCTTCTATTAAAATAAATAAGAGAATTGTTGCTAGTGCAAAAGTGATTGTTGCCTTCTTTCTGCATTTACAAACTGTCCAGTTAGGGAAACTAGAAAGGCGAGAAAAAAATAGGATAAGAAGAAAGATGTCTTTCTGGTTGAACAAATGTCGGTTAAATTGAACTTTTAAATAGTTGCCAAATTTTCGTACCTGAGGAGGTGGTCAAAGAATTTTGAGAAGTGATATTAGGCTTTTATGAGTGATTAGAAATTTACAAAGAAGCCGCAAAAAAATAACTAAGTATCTATTTGAAAAAATTTAAAGTTTTGAAATGATTATTTTAAAATACAGAACTGGTCGGGAAAAAAGCATATGAGAATTGTTTTAGTTTTTCGAAATGTTTTTTGTTTTATTTTTGAGTTGACAATCGAGTTTGGTAGGATTGTTTATTGATTTTTAACAAATGGGTTGACTATGAGCAGTTTTTTGTGAAGAGAAATCTCTTGGTCTAGAAATGGGCTTCCTTATTTTGTTTTTATTCTTTGGATAATTAGGGGTTTTGTGAAGTTGTATCGACTTTAGGCTAAATGACCATGTCGGATTTTGTCTTTAGGATTTTTCAATATTTTTTCTTGGGGGTGGTAGGAGAGTACCGGGTGGTAGGAGAGGTTTCTAACAATTATATTATGTTTGTTTAAATTGTCAATATGAGTGTATTGCTTATTTTTGACCTGTATGTCTGATACTTATAGTTTCATATCTATTTGAAGTTAGCTGTTTGTCGAGTAGTGAAGTGGTGTCAAAGTGGGGCGATGTTTTGAAATGATTTTGATTAGTTGAATTTGAACAAGTTTGTTCAAGGTTTAAAATGAAATATTGAGAAAAAAGTTGATATATTTCGAAAAAATATACCCTAATTAACCAGAGGGGGTTTCTGTAATTCATTTTTCCTTAATATTTTAGATTGTGGAATGAAAGTTTGATAATCTTTTGGTGTTTGACTTCGGAGTCGTGATGATTTACGGTGATGTCATTTTTCGTTTGTTTCTTGTGGTAAAATTTTTCTTGTAGTGTGTGATGAAGTCTTTGTTTTTGAGGTATTTGGTTTTGGTTAATCACTGTATTTTCTGGTAAAGTGGCTTCAATTAACTGTTATTCATGTGTTTTTGGTAAAAATTATGATTGATAATTGATTTAACCGTTGGTGTTTCTGTTGGTCATTCATATCTGAGGGTTTTCTTACAATTTTTGAACCTGTAAAGAAGTTTTATTGTGCTAGTTCAGGAAGGGCGTATTCTTTTGGGTAATATGGCAAGATTGTTTCTATGTTGAACTATTGTTTTTTGGTTGGAATCAGTAACTTTATATTTAACATCAGTGTGTTTGTCAATTATTTGAGATTGTTCTTTTCGGATAGGTTGCAATTTTTTAGATATTCCTTTTTGTGTTTTAAATTTTGGGATTAAAACGTATGTTCCGATTTTCAAATTGGTAGCTAATGTGAATTGTGTATGTGTTTGTGATTAAATATTTTGTCTTTGTAATAGACTTTGGCTACACTTTGATCATCTTCATTGTTTTTTATCTCAGTTTAGAATACACATTCTGTATCTGTTCCGGAGGTTAATTTTAAGTTTTGTGGATGGCGAAAGTAATCTTCATCGTGTGTATGTTATAGTAAATTAAAACAACTTGATTCTTTAGTAGGTTGACAGTAAGCTTGTTCGTTTCTGGAGGAGTTTGCTGTGAACATATTTGGTTTTCGTGGCGTTTGATTGAAAACCACTTCATATGGTGATAGTCTTAGAGTTGTTGTTATTTATTGATTTATAAGCTAGTGGAAAAAGTTTTACGTCTGTTGACCATTCAGCGTATTTGTTGTTGTTTCCATTTATGATACATCTAATATATTCATATAGGGATTGGTGTTCATACCTTCAACTAAACCAATAAATCTTGGAGCATGAGATGTTCGAGGTTTATATTTATTGTTATAAAGATGGCATAAGGCGATGATTTCATTGTTTATGAATTCAGTGCCGGTGCCTGTGACAAGGATTTTGGGTAATCCAAATTTGACTATCCAATTTTTGTAGAGTCTTGTGTATGCATAATAAGCATTACAATGAGGTTTAGGTTTGAGTGATAAGTAGTGGGTAAATGCTTCAAATATTACCACTATGTTCGAATTTCCTTCTGCGAAGGGCGACATAGGGCCTTTTGTGTCAAACGCTTTACTGTGGTTACACAAACTTTTTTTTTCCAAATTGGTGCATTTGGAAAGTAGAAACTTTGAACAAAAAGGTTTTTTTTCTGATCCTACATGTCCTTTTGTTTTTAGGGATTGTGAGACGTGAAACGCTAGAAGTATCATACCCAATGGTAGACAGGATTCTTTCATTTCTGGGTTTCGATATTCAAAATTTTGATATTTTCATTTTTCGGTGTTTTTGAATTTTCTGAAATATCTAAGGAATGTTTTTTTTCCTAAAATTGTCATATCTGCTTTTCGGGGTTTTGTTTTATACTTATGCCAGGTTTTTTTTTTGTCTAATTACAGGGACAAAAATTTGGTGTTTTTTAAAAATTCTAGTGTTATTTTTCCTGTAATTGGTAGAAAAATGTTTTGAATTTGGTTTTTGAGAGAGATATATTATCTAAGGGGTCTTGTAAAATGAAAATTTGGTTTATAAGGTATTCGAATTTAAATTTAGGGGTCCTGGTAAATTTATACTATCCTTTAAGTTTTCTTTTTCTATTAAAGGGAATGAATGTTTCTACATAACTTTTCTTTGGGTGATTTGGCTGTGTGTTATATTTGATCCATGATGAGTTTGGTATTAGTTTAAATGTAGATTTTCCGAATAGATACTTCGTAATGGTAATCTTGGCTATGAAGGTATAAAGGAAAGCGTTGTAAATTATTTATTACTGTGGTGTAAGGATCGGTTAAATGCAGATTTGCCTTCCAAGCTTGGTGATGTTTCGTCATTTGCAAGGAAAAGTTTTATATTTTGTGGTGCTTCTGCGGTTGTTTTCCTTGTTATTAATTCAGGTGCTGTTTTTCCACTAAGTCTGTCTGGTAATGCAAGGTTTTTTCCTGCAATCCATGCTATATGTAAGTTTGGAGTTTTCATTCAGATATGTTGAAATCTATAAACTCTATGGTTTGGGTTTGATTTTTGTGTAAATAGGAAAATTATAGGTTTGCGATCTGTAAATAGAACTGTTGCATGTTTTGATCCAAGGAATAAAAATTCATATTCTGTGAGAGTAAATTTAAGGGCTGTACGTTCTCTCATGAGTGTTGAGAATCTAAATTAGGCTTGTGTAAATAGTCTTAAGTTTGCTGATAATTGGTTCATTTTTTTAGTTCTTTTGTATCGATCACAAAAGTTCAGATTGTAATAGTGCTGCATTCTTTCCAAAATTTGAATCATCACACAGCAAAAAATTGTTGATCTGGATCTGGGATCGTGTTTGATATCTGTTCTGTAAGGAGGATATTTATTTCATCAAAACGATTTTGGTGTTCTAATGTCCATTCAAAATTATCTTGCTGTCTAAAAATATTATAAAAAGGTTGTAGGTATAGATGCATTTTATGGACATTTTTACTTAAAAATTTAGCATTCCAAAACTTTCTTGGGTTTTATTTTTATTTGATGGTGGTTGAAGTTTCAAAATAGCATCTGTTCCCAATTTTAATGGAGTGATTGTATTTCCTTCAATAATATGTCTAAGGAATTTAACACGGTTGAGAAAGGAATGTGAGTTATCTAGCGCTGCTTTCATGTTTTCTTTAAGTAAGATCTGATGACATTGTTCTAAGTTTCTAAACATTTCGTGTTTTGTTTGTGATGGTTTAAAAACGTCGTTTAGTTTTGTGATAACATTCTTAACAAGAACGCGTGGTCGGAAATTTTTGCTCATAAAGGCTGAAAAAGCTGCTGGTCCTATGGAAAATTGATAGAAAAGTTTATTAAAATCGTATCTTTGGTTTCCAATAACGAATTGTGCTAGGCGTCGTGGTTATTCATCTAATGGAAATTGATTATATGCGCTGTTAATCTCAACTGTTGTATAATACTGTTCATTTTTTTAAGTTAAAATTAACTGGGTTGGTTCTATGGGCCAATTACATTTAGATTCATCAATTAGTGAATTGAGATATCTCGCATCTAAAACAATTTTCAGTGATTCGCCTTTAGCGAGAATGATTACAGGCTTTACGAAAGTATTTCTTCTTTGTTTACTGGTGAGATAATTTCTTACTGTTCTAGAAAGTCTAGTAATCTATTCACTTTGTCTTTTAGTGAATTGGTACTTTACTCGCTCGTTGTTTTATGAAAACAGCGTCAAGTTGGAAAGGAAGATGTAATGTTGAATTTACTTTTCCAACATCAAGTTAGATGTGGCCTAAACCATTGGGTATTTATGTAATAGTTCTGGTAATTGGTCAAACTCTTGTTGAGTGAATTGGGAATATTGGGAATTGAACATTGTGAGAAACTTTCAGTGTGCACTTGTGTAATTCGAAATTAAAAATGTTGGTTTTAATTAGGTTTTTTTATGAAATAATTTGTATTTCGTTTAGAGTAGTTTTTTATATTTTTAATTGATAATTTTTCATTGCGAATTGTCGATTGACAAATGTCCAGTGACTTTAAAATGTTTTTTACTCTAAACGCTCTTTCTTCTTTTGGTAGATTGTTGCATTTGTTTTGCAATATCCTAGAAGTCCTAGGTGTAATGTGATTTTATATGTTGGGTGGTTGAATACGAGCAAAGAGATTATGTCTGAATTTGTATCCTTTGTATATTTAATGGATGCGACTGTTACTTTGAAAAAACTTATTGTTTGATTTAAATTTGAGGTCAGCTATGTAATGCTGTTGTTTATTTTGATCAACATTAAAATTGATGTATTCGATTTACAGAGAATTTATATACATATCCTGATAATGGTTTCAGGTTTTTGCATTGTTGATTGTATATAGGGTACAATTTGGAGAAAAATGGTGGTTGTCAAGTAAATCTCTGAAAGAATGTTTGAGATATATTATTCATTCTTGTATACTTATATTAAATATGTAATTTGCCATTTAAAATCATAATAGTGAGAATTGATTTTGTGATAAATAGTATTCCAATGATATTGTGTTCCATACCTCTGTTATGTTATATTTGTTGCAAAATTTTAGTTAAGAGCTTATTTTGTTTCATTATTCGGGCTGCAACGAGGTATAATTGGGTTTTCTGTAATTTGTAAGACCTTATCCTTGTGATGAGGCTAATTTACTTGAATTTTGAGATGATAATTTTGGATGTGGAGTTTGGATTTCATTCCATGTGGGGATGTTTATAATAGTTGATTATGCTCCTGATTTCAAAGTTTGATGATTGAACATCTTTACACTTTGGGCTTTCTAAGACGAGTGGAATTGTTCAAATTTTTTCTTTAGGTGGTTGTATTTTCTTTGTCGTATTGTGATATATGCTATTCATACTTGAACTGCTTTTAATTTCTTGTGGAGTGTAATCTGCATGGTTTTGGCTATTGTTTGTCTTTTCCAGATTAGAAATGCTTGCATTATTTTGATAACATTTCGAATCGATTGGTGTTTCGCATTCGTTTTCAATTTGAAGCGTCTTTATTAAAATCGTAATTTCTGTTTCGCTTTCGACATTTATGGTTTCGCAATGAATGTGATTTGTTTGTAATTCTGAAGTTTCTGTTTTATCAATGTATTATCAATCCTGGGAGGGTCTGGTTGAGTTTCTTCTGTTGATTGCACTAGGTTAATTTGGCTTTGACGTTTTGGTGTACTACTTTGTTTGTATATCTTCGGTTTCGATTAAATGATGAATTTTTTTCAAATGGTTTGAAAAGGAACAAGTTCTAATATAATTTGAGTAATTGCTTCTGTTTGAATTTGATCTTGAATGATTATAGCGATTTTGATTGTTTTGATTATTTGATTTGCTATATCTAATTTGCGAAAAATTTTGTGATTTTCTTCTGCCTGAAATCCTCCGCAAAAATAATTTCGCTAAAGTGATTGTTGTTTATGGTTGATGTAGCTGTCTGGAAGCGGTTTTACTGAACTGTGATTACTGTGGAGGTTTTTGCTTGGTAGGTTTTGGTCCTTTTTTAAATATCGGTAAAAAGTTTTATCTGATTTTCTATGTTTTTGTTGTTTGATGTGATTATCCTGTTGTTTTTTTGTTCATTCAGCAATGCTATATCCATATTTACGACAATAATTGCACCATTTTTCAAATGCTGGTCTACCTTTGAAATTTGGATTTTTTTTCGAAAATATTTAGTATTTGAGTGGTTTTCTCTGCTATTTCATTGTCGGAGTCATGAATATTTCATTGTCGGAGTCAGTCCATTTCAATCTTATTTCGGGAAACTCCTGTTTGCAGGGACTGTTTACTTTTTCAATTAAGTTGTCTTTTAAGCTGTGACAAGTTTGTACTTGTCCTCGAGGGGGTTCACTTTGTGGATGGATAAATTTCTGTCGTATTCGATCATTTTCTGTACCTTAGATTTGTTAGATGGGTAGTTTTCAGTATGTTGTATTGGCTGATTCCAATTACATAGTCGTACCGGTTTAGTAATATTTGATTTTTTAACTTTGCCTTCGTCTTTAATTGATGATAGTGATGTAGATTCTGAGTCAATCAAAAATTTGTTGTTAATCTTTTAGGTGATTTTTGTCTATTGAATTTGTTAGGTTCTGAAGTTCTTGAATTGTTTTTTTTTCTGATACTGAAACAGTGTTACGTGTTTTTGAAAATCTTTTTTTTAAAATTTCGTTTTTGTTTTGCTGTTATTGTCTTTGTTTGTGCTTGTCTTTTTGATCTGATATATCCTACTGTTTGTCTGTGCGGTTTGATTACAAGATCAGATGTTTCGTTTCTATTTGAACAATTGAATAATATGATATAATAATATTACTGCTTGAAATATCTCATGACATACGGTTTAGGATGATGGATGCAATACTCGGAGGTTAGAGTTTTGTATCTTAAGCTGTTAATTCTGACGGTTTTTGTGTGGTTATCTTAACATGGTGCATAGATTGTCTAGGTTGACGGGTTAGGCGTAGAGACATTTCAATCAAATTGTCTATTTCATCTAACTTTTTGCAATTTTGCAAATGTCTTATTCTAACTATGATTACCTAAATCCAGTTAAGAAAAGGTCTTGTTCGAGACTTTTGGTCGCAATAGATGAACTATGTAGGAAGTACTGTACTCATAGAGTAAATTCAGATAAAATTTACCGTCTGTTCGTCACGCTTATCTTACTTTCGCCCAGATATATTCGTTCAATTCTTAGTCTAATACCAATCTCAATCTAAAACTCCTATCACAATAGATCTAGTGTATACTGGTAATTACGAGTTGGTTATTGGAGTTTACCAGAAGGAGAACAACTGTATTCTAAGGTTTATTCAAATTGTTCTGGTGCTGAAACTACAAGTAGTTTCAGCACTTACCTGTAAGTGTCAATGTTATTGATGAAAAATGGTTGGTTAGTTAGTAAATTTTTATAGAGATAGTTTTATCAATAATATAATTGGCACATCTTTTGAAAATATTTTCTTTTTTTTCCACTATCGTTTTTGAGTCACCTATTTTATTATGTTCTTAAAATTACTATATATCATCAAGATTGTTTTCTTTTTATGTCGAAAGAGTACTAAGAATAGTTTGGTCCAATTCCACTCAGTATAACGCCTGTCTGATACGGTTTAGGATGATGGATGCAATACTCGGAGGTTAGAGTTTTGTTTCTTAAGCTGTTAGTTCTGACGGTTTTTGTGTGGTTATCTTAACATGGTGCATAGTTTGTCTAGGTTGACGGGTTAGGCGTAGAGACATTTCAATCAAATTGTCTATTCCATCTAACTTTTTGCAATTTTGCAAATGTCTAATTCTAACTGTGATTACCTAAATCCAGTTAAGAAAAGGTCTTGTTCGAGACTTTTGGTCGCAATAGATGAACTATGTAGGAAGTACTGTACTCATATTCGTTCAATTCTTAGTCTAATACCAATCTCAATCTAAAACTCCTATCTCAATAGATCTAGTGTATACTGGTAATTACGAGTTGGTTATTGGAGTTTACCAGAAGGAGAACAACTGTATTCTAAGGTTTATTCAAAATGTTCTGGTGCTGAAACTACAATTAGTTTCGGCACTTACAAGTAAGTGTCAATGTTATTGATGAAAAATTATTGTTTAGTTAGTAAATTTTTTTAGAGATAGTTTTATCAATAATATAAATGGTTTATAAATACTAGCTCAGAACTGGTTCCAGCTATCCGGGGTTTAGAGTGTTTTTAGTTTTTGTTGCTTACTGTAGTGAAGGACCAGGGAGGTAGCTTCCTTTTAGAGGCTTGAGTAGTGACTTTTTGATGAGAGAAGTTATGTAATTGTTTGAATAGGGAGAAGAAGATTGTTCGTTCGTGTTCAATTGTGGGTCTAGTTTGATCGTGGATCGTCTTGGTTGGTTGTGTCAAGACTTCAGATCGATGCAATGATGTGTTGGTTTAGTTAAGCTAAGAGCGTGGCTACCGGCAAGATGAAGTTTGACTTTTTCGTGTAGTTCCAAGTGACTGGGATCGGTATGAGAGGTCAACATCGAGTCGGTCATTGGTCTGTTTCAATGGTTTTTCTTTGGTGCGATGTTGGATCCATTATTTCAATGCTTTAGAGGTTGTCTTCTGATTTTGCTTTAAGTTTTGCTTTGTCTTTTTTTGAAAGCATCAAACAACCTTCTTTTGAATAAATGAAATTTTAAACAAAACGTCTCAAACTCAAATTTGATACTGATTTCATCTAGAGAAGTATATGAAAAGGTTTTTTTTTGTGTGAGATGACTTAATTGTTTCAAAAACCGGGACTTCATCAAATATCTCCATTGAAAAACTTGTATAAGCTCCGTATCAAAATTGACTGATCTGATTTATACTAATTTTATATGGTCAAAAACGCCTTTGCGAGAGAGACTTGTTTTTGATCTTTTTTCGAGAATGTCTGCAGTTGACTTTCTTTTTCCACCCTCCAACTGTTTCCGAACTGTTTTTGTTCGCACATCTTTTGAAAAAGTTTTCATTTTTTTCCACTATCGCTTTTGAGTCACCTACTATATTATGTTCTTAAAATCACTATATATCATCAAGATTGTTTTCTTTTTATGTCAAAAGAGTACTGAGAATAGTTTGGTCCTATTCCACTCAGTATAACGCCTGTTTGATACGGTTTAGGATGATGGATGCAATACTCGGAGGTTAGAGTTTTGTTTCTTAAACTGTTAGTTCTGACGGTTTTTGTGTGGTTGTCCTAACATGGCCATAGATTGTTTAGGTTGACGGATTAGGGGTAGAGACATTTCAATCAAATTGTCTATTCCATCTAATTTTTTGCAATTTTGCAAATGTCTAATTCTAATTCTAATTACCTAGATCCATGTAAGAAAAGGTCCTGCTCGAGAATTTTGGTCGCATTAGATGAATTATGTAGGAAGTACTGTACTCATAGAGTAATTTCAGATAAAATTTACCGTCTGTTCGTCACGCTATCTTATTTTCGGCCAGATATATTCGTGCAATTTTTAGTCTAATACCAATCTCAAACTAAAACTCCTGTCTCAATAGATCTAGTGTATACTGGTAATTACGAGTTAGTTCTTGGAGTTTAACAGAAGGAGAACAACTGTATTCTAAATTTTATTCAAACTGTTCTGGGGCTGAAACTACAAGTAGTTTCAGCACTTACAAGTAAGTGTCGATGTTATTGATGAAAAATGGTTGGTTAGTTAGTAAATTTTTATAGAGATAGTTTTATCAATAATATAATTGGCACATCTTTTGAAAATATTTTCTTTTTTTTCCACTATCGTTTTTGAGTCACCTATTTTATTATGTTCTTAAAATCACTATATATCATCAAGATTGTTTTCTTTTTATGTCGAAAGAGTACTAAGAATAGTTTGGTCCAATTCCACTCAGTATAACGCCTGTCTGATACGGTTTAGGATGATGGATGCAATACTCGGAGGTTAGAGTTTTGTTTCTTAAGCTGTTAGTTCTGACGGTTTTTGTGTGGTTATCTTAACATGGTGCATAGATTGTCTAGGTTGACGGGTTAGGCGTAGAGACATTTCAATCAAATTGTCTATTTCATCTAACTTTTTGCAATTTTGCAAATGTCTTATTCTAACTATGATTACCTAAATCCAGTTAAGAAAAGGTCTTGTTCGAGACTTTTGGTCGCAATAGATGAACTATGTAGGAAGTACTGTACTCATAGAGTAAATTCAGATAAAATTTACCGTCTGTTCGTCACGCTTATCTTACTTTCGCCCAGATATATTCGTTCAATTCTTAGTCTAATACCAATCTCAATCTAAAACTCCTATCACAATAGATCTAGTGTATACTGGTAATTACGAGTTGGTTATTGGAGTTTACCAGAAGGAGAACAACTGTATTCTAAGGTTTATTCAAATTGTTCTGGTGCTGAAACTACAAGTAGTTTCAGCACTTACCTGTAAGTGTCAATGTTATTGATGAAAAATTATTGGTTAGTTAGTAAAATTTTATAGAGATAACTTTATCAATAATATAAATGGTTTATAAATACTAGTTCAGAACTGGTTCCAGCTATCCTGGGCTTAGAGTGTTTTTAGTTTTTAATTGCTTACTGTAGTGAAGTACCAGTGAGGTAGCTTCCTTTTAGAGGCTTGAGTAGTGACTTTTTGATGAGAGAAGTTATGTAGTTGTTTGAATAGGGAGAAGAATATTGTTCGTTCGTGTTCCAATTGTGGGTCTCGTTTGATCGTGGATCGTCTTGGCTGGTTGTGCCAAGGCTTCAGATCGATGCAATGATGTTTTGATTTAGTTAAGCTAAGACCGTGGCTAAGTGCAAGATGAAGTTAGACTTTTTCGTGTAGTTCCAAGTGACTGGGATCGGTATGAGAGGTCAACATCGAGTCGGTCATTGGTCTGTTTCAATGGTTTTTCTTTGGTGCGATGTTGGATCCATTATTTCAATGCTTTAGAGGTTGTTTTCTGATTTTGCTTTAAGTTCTGCTTTGTCTTTTTTTTGAAAGCATCAAACAACCTTCTTTTGAATAAATGAAATTTTAAACAAAACGTCTCAAACTCAATTTTGATACTGATTTCATCTAGAGAAGTATATGAAAAGGTTTTTTTTTGTGTGAGATGACTTAATTGTTTCAAAAACCGGGACTTCATCAAATACCTCCATTGAAAAACTTGTATAAGCTCCGTATCAAAATTGACTGATCTGATTTATACTCATTTTATATGGTCAAAAACGCCTTTGCGAGAGAGACTTGTTTTTGATCTTTTTTTTTGAGAATTGTTTCGAGTATTTCTGCAGTTGACTTTCTTTTTCAACCCTCCAACTGTTTCCGAACTGTTTTTGTTCGCACATCTTTTGAAAATGTTTTCATTTTTTTTCCACTTCTTCGCTTTTGAGTCACCTACTATATTATGTTCTTAAAATCACTATATATCATCAAGATTGTTTTTTTATTATGTCAAAAGAGTACTGAGAATAGTTTGGTCCTATTCCATTCAGTATAACGCCTGTCTGATTTTGCTCCAAACAATAACCAAAATTATGAATCAAGTCAGCATTTTGACTGATAAATACTGTTTGATCCTCAGGTAAATGAATAGCTGTTTTTTGTGTAGTCTCATCTACTGATATATGAATTCAGTTATAATAATGTTTTTGTGCGCCAAGTCGTTTTTGAACTTGTCATTCATGGCTACAACTATATCAGCTATACTTTGATACAATCATGTTCAATATGTATCGTTCAATCTTTCTTATTTCCTCAGAACTTTCTTTCCCATCTACGAAAGTAAACGTTCCTTTAGTAACGTTTTGTTGAAACAAAGGGTACAATTTTTCTGAAAAAGCAAGGTCCCATTCTTCTCTAAGATGTAATTGTTCCTGTAGAAAGTTGGTATAAGAACAAAGACTTTTTTTGGGATAACAATTGACGGAAGCATTAGAAACTAAAGTAAAAGCATCCATAATTTCTGATCGATAGAAATGTGTTTTTTAAAATTATTAACCTTTAAACTGAACTTTTCCACTGCTCTGTTTTGTAAAAAGCTCCTAGATTTTTTCTTTTTTGAGATGTTTGATGATATATGTTGCCACTTTCTTAAATGATATTGATGATATTGCAAACATTTCATCGGTAAACTGTGCCTTGTATCCTTATCTGAATTGAATACTTTTTTCTAAATTCTCAGTCTATCCCCAAGTTTGAACTTTGATTTAATATAATTCATGATTGATTAGTTACACAAACCAATAAAAATGTCATTTTTTCCACATCTCTCACATTATTTCCAGTAGTACAATTTTGCGAAAAATCAAGATAGAAAGAAATTTTTGCAATTTGGGAACAAGTTTTTTATGATGATTTCCAACAAAACAGTATAATATATGTTTTAGAGACTGAACTGCTCTCTCTGCGAATGCAGCTTTTGTTTCATTCATGTTTGAGTAAGCTTAAAGTCTTTTTCCCCATTTTCTGTTCCTTTATCAACCCATAGATTTTCAGGAGGGCTCTTTTGAGAAACATTTTTTTTTTGAAAAATTGCAAAGTGTGTTTCGCATACTTTTTCACATTGTCTGAGCTCTGAAAAAATCTCGAAAAAAAATCTACAGCAAGTAATGGACACTTATCTCTATTGTTTTGAGATCGAGTAGCTACCATGTCTACAAAAGCGAAATCCATACATCAGATTGTATTGGTATGTTTTAAAAAAGCTTGAATCTTTCAAAAACGTCTGGTTGGTGAACCAATTTTTGTATACAATGTATTGAATTGTAAGAATTGTTCTAGTTTTTTTTTTAAAATAAACAGCTCGCTTTACTCGGGTATTGCACAGACCCGTATCTAGCTCTACCTTTAGAATACAATCTGTTAGTCTTACAATTTCAGATTTTGAAAAGGGTCTAAGCTATTCTGTCTTTTGCTGTGTCACTCCTGTTGAAAACAAGTTTAACATAAAATTGTGTTTCTTCCAAAATGGTAAAATAAGTATGTGGAAATTTGTTATTTTTTCACTTTAGTATACACACGAAGTCTACCGAAGATTCTTGCTTTTCGAATATGATGTTTTCTGAATGGCTCAATTTAAGTCTAAGAGGATTCAAAATTTCATCAATAAGGTGTTTATTTTTACTCATTTTCAATCTTGAATTCACAGCACTAAAAATTGAATCAAAGTCTTTAATACAATCTCCTCTTTTCCTTGCTTTTCTTCTAATTTTTGTTTTCCTGGGAATGTACTTTGTGATTGATAAACTGAGTAAGGAATTAAAACAAGCTGTTCCAAACTATGTCAATTTTCTTATGAAAAATGGGGTGTGAATAGATATCAATCAAAACCCTTTAGTTGAACTTAAAATAGTTCTTCATTGTGAAGAGGAGTTTTTTTGTGTTAATTCTTTAATTTTTTTTTGATTTTTTTTTTACTATGTCTTCTTTCAGAAGGTCTTGAAGCTGTCCATTTAATAGGTTATCCAAACACTCGCTGAGAAACTGAAAGAATTATTTTGGACCAATGAGAATTAAGAATTAAAGTTTTAAAATTATTGGGAGAAAAGAGATGTATTGTGTTCTCATTGTCCAGACATTTCGCCTCTGTTCCAGCTGCTAAATAAAATTTTGTTGGATCAGAACCACTAAGTGAATCATTTGTTTTTGAGTTTTAATCAAGAATTAAATGACCATGAGGATCTAATATTGCATCTTGATACGACCTATTTGATTGAGATCCTAGTTGTCGTTGTTGACTTAATGTATTGACTTGAATGAGACTATGTGCGTATTTTGTAACTCTACATGTCTTCCCATTCTTCTTTTATGAAAAAAAAAATTGTTTAATAATTTTTGAATTCAGACTTGAATTCAGACCCGTTTGTCTTCCAGCAGTGGCAATATTATCAAATTGTTTTGACAAAAGTCAAAATTGACAAAAGTCATCAAAAACAATTTGAAACCTAGTTCTAATATTAGGAAGATTTTCAACCGAATCAAAATCTACTCCTTGGATAAATTTAAAGATTTTTTGCATTTGTGCAATTGACTATAAAGAGTTTGATAATGTTCATAAAAGCAGAAAATTTTGTCAAATGCTTGAAGTACCAATTTTCAATCAATCAAAAAAATACGAGATTTGCCAGATCCGCGTGGAACTTCTAGGGATAAAATTCGTTCTTTGGTAGATTTTTTTATTCATAGCTTTGGAGAAGGTAAAATACAACCGACTGTACTTGATAAGATAGCTACCCAACTGCTGCTGGAACTGATTCCATAAAAATGCGTTGTTCACCAATTCCCAATAGATTGGGATGTTGCTTCAAGTTTTTTGGGACGAATAAAAGACTATCCTGCAGTTTGTCTATGCTTATAAATATATATCTATTGCTATACTGTTTTCAATTCATTCATTATGCCAAACAACCAGACTCATTATGTTCACTAGTTTCTCGGTTTCTCGGTTCACTGAGTTTTTTGGTGAAACTGACTAACATTAGATCAATGCATATACTGATGAAGCAAAGATTTTAACATAAAAATAGAAATTAATCCAGCCACGTGACCTGGAAAAGGTGAACTGGGCAGACTAGGTGCAACATAAAAATGCCTAGGTCCTTTTTTCTTGTAGACCTCACAGATCCAGCAGATTTAAGTAGAATTACATGTAGTCTAGAGACTTGAAGTTTCCAAAAAAATAATCCATACAGGAATTTCCGTATTCAACTAGGCCTCCAAAAGGAATTTTTTGGCCCATTTTTTTCAAATTTATGTCCGGGTCAAAAAAAGACTGGTTAAAAGGAATCGATTTTTTTTTCAGTATTTGACGAAAAATCTTGCTTCATAGTATCAAAAATTCTAAGAATTTCATTTAATTTCCGAACGTTCATTTTCTTCAGTGCATTCAACACTAATGATACAAGTTTTTTTGAATGTCTCTACATAAACTAGAAAAGGTAAAGAGGGAAGTATCTCAAGCAATCTATCATTTTTTTTTACTTTTGTATTTGTAAAATTGATTTTTTTCCATTGATTTCCATTTCTATGATAATCTATAAGATCTAATTTTTCGGTATAGGATTGGTATTTTATGAAATCTTTTCTTGTATCATTAAGCAGAGTCCACTCACAGTCGGATTTTTGTGAATCGACGTCCAATTTCTGCAAATTTGATAAATATTGTGATTTTATATTAGTTCAAAAAAATTTTGGGAATTTTGTTGTAAAACAATATGAAAAAGTCACAATTTATCGTGAAAATTTAAGATCAAATTTCTTGAAAAACCAATACTCCAATTCATACAGTTCAACTTGAGTACGAATTGAAAAATTATTTTAGAGAACAATTATTTAAGTTACAACACACAAAAAAAAAGAAAAACTATTTTTTTTACATTTGGCTCTCAAAAAACATGAAGTCTTCCAAAAATTGGGACAGTTCTTTGAATTCATTCAAATTAAAGTTGACATCGGTAATTTGTTTCAGTGCGTCATTCTCTTTTGCAGTGAAGAGTCGAGTTTGAATGTAGAGAGGTTTGTTAACATTGTACTTTTTGATCGTGACGAAAACTTGTCTTCGATTGTAAGTTGCTATCTCATACACTTTGTTGCAGTTGGTAAGTTGCTGATCCATAGTTGACTTTTTCTCAAACGTGAGTTCCAAAATAGGAACGAGTCTAAGATTTTCAGCATCAAGATTAACAGTATTTAAAAATACTGGGGTTGCCTTTACTGCTTTTTTGAGTTTTCTAACTCATTTTTCTTGAATGGTTCGAAGCAGGGTTTAAAGTAAATTTTTCTCTCGTAGGATTTTTGGTACCACGCAAATCTCCCAATTCCTGTTTTATTTTCAAAAGTTCAATATAATTGGAACTGGTGTCTTTCTTGTGTACATTTTGAATACAAGAGAAAACTGATCAGATGAGGAAAAATGGGAAAAAATATTTTGAGATTGAATGAAAACGGAAGTAAACAGTATGATTCATTCAATTTACCATAAAAGGAAACAGAGCTGTAAGTGAAATTTTTGTGTAAAGATTTCAAAAGTGGAGTTTTGTGGTTGTTAGTTATCTTATATAAGTCCATAACTCCAAGTAAAATTCCTTGCTACAGTTGGCTGCTGCTATGTTTCAAGCTCTTCCCAGCTTTTATTCAGATTACTGTAGAAAATCGTCTTTTATTTCTATTTCCAGTGATCTACCCGAAAATTATATAGTTTTCCAAGTTATTGTGTCTCTACCCACAATTCCCACTGCTCTTTGGAAGTAAGTTCCACATACTGTTCCACAAAATTGAAAGTTCCACAAAATTGTAAGTTCCACATACTTCTGATTGGTTCATCCTTCGACCAAACTTTACAACAATTGGGTAAATTTCATTTCACATATCAAATTATCGATTGTCTTTACACACTCCAAAAACAGATTTTATTCGAATGTTGTTTCATCAACTGGCGAAACTTTCAACCAGCTTGATTGCGCCGTTCAACAAATTTTGAAATTGAAATAAGCAGAAAAAATGCCATGTGGCAAAGAAAAGAGTATTGCGCAAAAAAATCAAACGTCCTTATTTACGTTCTAACCAGAGTTGGCAAAAAAATTCCTAAAAGTATCAGAGAAAAAGGAAAAGTTGTCACATTTACTAAGCGAATATGTAAAACCCTCTTCAGATTTTTAAACCAAATGTAGTGTTCTATTGTCATTGTCAAGAAGTTGCAAATACCGTTTCAATTTTTTTAACAAGTTTAACAATTTTTTCAGTTTTGTTCAAAAAATTGCAAAAAATGGTTCATTTGTTTGACAGAACGCTAAAAAAATTTCACTTTTTCTGCAAATTGCAAAAATACTTCAATTGTTTCTGCAAAATGTGAAATGTGTTTAAATTCTTACAGTTTTTGACAAGCTGCATTTTTGTGAAACTTTTTGTGTTTCCTCTAACATGTGTACAAACACAATTTTTATTTTGGGCAAACCTTGTATCGCTAATTTAAATTGAGTTCTATTTTTTTCAATCATTTGGTGTGTTTTGCCCTGAACTGCTCATTTTTCTAACAGTTAAAAGAAATTTGAAAAAAGATAATAATTACTAAAGATGAACTAAATGAGAAGCAACTTTTATTTACAAAAATTATTCATCAATATAGAACGCAGAGCTGGTCAAGACTGGTGTTTTTCTTGTTGGAAGCATCACTGTTTCAGAAAAATCCTCATATTCGTCAATTGCGATGGGTTTTCGTCTGATTCAATCTCCTCATCCGAAGTAAAGAGGAAGTCGTTGACTGGTTGAGACCAATATCTAGAGACAAGAATCTCGGGGTAGTTCATTCCCACATGCTCGGACACTTCCTCCATTAATTGCGATGTTCCAAGTTGGTTCTTTAAGATGGGTGCTTGCGTCAAATGATGCTTGTTGAAATCCATTAGCATCACTTCAACCTTGTGCCAGACTTGGATTGGTATGTCGAATCGTACCAAAAAAAACTCCAGAGACTGCTTCTCGCACTTGGATTTCTACTAGATCAGGCGAAAAATCTACAAGTTTTTTTAAGGTTGCTGTGTTGCACTGAAAAAATCATTTTGAGCAATAAGTTGAATAAGAGAAACAGCGTAAAAACAAGAAAAATGAAGAGAGGAGGCAAAATAGAGGAATAAAGAGTTTTGCTGAGGAGTACTGACAAATTTAGGAATCAGGTAGGGGATAAAAAGAGTCTTTGATATACTATCAAAAAACTTTTTGATCAATTTAAAGTTTTCTAGAACAAAAAAAAATTTTTTCCTAGTCAGGTGTAATCCAGCCATAAGTTTAAAGCTTTGATACTCCTTTCTAAGCTCAAATTTGAACTCTTTGATTGAGAGTAAATTCTCTAAAAAGAATAATTTCATTTGTCGGATAACTCTATTTCGTACAAAATAAACGTCCAAAAATTAATGAAAAAAGTAAGAGTCAACATCCTTTTCAACAATAACAAAAAATATATGGAGTTTTTTCTGGTAAAGTAACTCGAAGAAACTCAATTGTTTTTTGATACATTTTTTTTTGAATATTGTTTAGAGTTTTTGTTAAAACTAATAAACAGTTCACTTAAACTGATTGATTGATCAAATGAAATGATTTGTTGATCTCTAAAAAACAGTGTTACTAAAACTATACTCAATTCTCATTTCATTGGCTGATTTCTTCTAAGTAACAGCAAATCATACCTATTTCATTCTGATTTTCTTTTACGTTAAACGCAATCTCTCTATACTTTGTATAACTACTTGAAACAATCTTCAATTGTTTTCAACAAATCAAAGTGAGTATAAAAATCTAACTTTTTTGGGACATTTCAAAACTCCCAATTTTGCAGGTACCATGTACTTTTAAGTAGTTGTGGTACATGGTAAATGTCCCATTTTTTTCAGATGCCGGCCTTCAGTAGGAATGAGAAAAAAAGTAGAGGACTCTGGTAAAGAGTAATTGATAACCAACCCGGCTTGACATCGAAAAACTTGCCTGCGAGGAGTTGTTTCTTGTCCGAAAGGTAATTACTACACTAACAACCAGCAGACGCACGTAACGTCAACGCCAAAGTCAACAATGTAAATATCAAGTGAGAAAAAATTTCAAGCTCTTATTCATTTCAACATCATCATAGAAAAGATCACTGGTTGAAAGCGAGGAAATCTGTTGCTGATTTGAATAAAATCTAAGAAAACGAGGAGGATAGTGATCAGCTACGAGATAATTTGAATGCCTGTCAGCACTTCTTGACAGATACCGAGATGGAAAATGGTTGCCACAAGGTATTCAATTTTCAACTCTCCAAACTAGATCCTAATCTAGTTAATGAAAAACTGGCCCAAGTCTTTGAAAAACTTGATTGTGCAGCCAAAATCAACATTGATTTGGGATTTGTATTACGTAATTTAGAAACCAGTGGATATCGCTATTTCTACGCTAAAAAAAACACACTCTTTGATAAGTCTAGGCTACTTTGTACTAAAGCAGACATGATATCATTGAAGTTTCTTCACAAGAGAGTGAAAAAAACAAAATGACGATTCAAATTGATCATTAATGTAAAAGTTTTTGCAACACTGCAAAAAAACGTGCCCATGGGATGTTCAGATTCAGTGATTCCCGAACCACTTCTGAGAAATCATCAAGAAAACTGTTCAATTTCGGATCAAAACACAACCCAACCATACAATGACAGTTTGACCTTGTTTTCAGCGCTTGCAGTTCATTTGCATGGAAAAATTAATCTTGAAACATCTTGAAGAATCCTAAAAGTATCAGAGAAAAAGGAAAAGTTGTCACATTTACTAAACGAATATGTAAAACCCTCTTCAGATTTTTAAACCAAATGTAGTGTTCTATTGTCTTTGTAAAGAAGTTGCAAATACCGTTTCAATTTTTTTAACAAGTTTAACAATTTTTTCAGTTTTGTTCAAAAAATTGCAAAAAATGGTTCATTTGTTTGACAGAACGCTAAAAAAATTTCACTTTTTCTGCAAATTGCAAAAATATTTCAATTGTTTCTGCAAAATGTGAAATGTGTTTAAATTCTTACAGTTTTTGACAAGATGCACTTTTGTGAAACTTTTTGTCTTTCCTCTAACATGTGTACAAACACAATTTTTATTTTGTGCAAACCTTGTATCGCTAATTTAAATTGAGTTCTATTTTTTTCAATCATTTGGTGTGTTTTGCCCTGAACTGCTCATTTTTCTCACAGTTGAAAGAAATTTGAAAAAAGATAATAATTACTAAAGATGAACTAAATGAGAAGCAACTTTTATTTACAAAAATTATTCATCAATATAGAACGCAGAGCTGGTCAAGACTGGTGTTTTTTTTGTTGGAAGCATCACTGTTTCAGAAAAATCCTCATATTCGTCAATTGCGATGGGTTTTCGTCTGATTCAATCTCCTCATCCGAAGGAAAGAGGAAGTCGTTGACTGGTTGAGACCAATATCTAGAGACAAGAATCTCGGGGTAGTTCATTCCCACATGCTCGGACACTTCCTCCATTAATTGCGATGTTCCAAGTTGGTTCTTTAAGATGGGTGCTTGCGTCAAATGATGTTTGTTGAAATCCATTAGCATCACTTCAACCTTGTGCCAGACTTGGATTGGTATGTCGAATCGTACCAAAAAAACTCCAGAGACTGCTCCTCGCACTTGGATTTCTACTAGATCACGCAAAAAATCTACAAGTTTTTTTATGGTTGCTGGGTTGCACTGAAAAAATCATTTTGAGCAATAAGTTGAATAAGAGAAACAGCGTAAAAACAAGAAAAATGAAGAGAGGAGGCAAAATAGAGGAATAAAGAGTTTTGCTGAGGAGTACTGACAAATTTAGGAATCAGGTAGGGGATAAAAAGAGTCTTTGATATACTATCAAAAAACTTTTTGATCAATTTCAAGTTTTCTAGAACAAAAAAAATTTTTTTCCTAGTCAGGTGTAATCCAGCCATAAGTTTAAAGCTTTGATACTCCTTTCTAAGCTCAAATTTGAACTCTTTGATTGAGAGTAAATTCTCTAAAAAGAATAATTTAATTTGTCGGATAACTCTATTTCGTACAAAATAAACGTCCAAAAATTAATGAAAAAAGTAAGAGTCAACATCCTTTTCAACAATAACAAAAAATATATGGAGGTTTTTCTGGTAAAGTAACTCGAAGAAACTCAATTGTTTTTTGATACATTTTTTTTCGAATATTGTTTAGAGTTTTTGTTAAAAATAATAAACAGTTCACTTAAACTGATTGATTGATCAAATGAAATGATTTGTTGATCTCTAAAAAACAGTGTTACTAAAACTATACTCAATTCTCATTTCATTGGCTGATTTCTTCTAAGTAACAGCAAATCATACCTATTTCATTCTGATTTTCTTTTACGTTAAACGCAATCTCTCTACAAATCAAAGTGAGTATAAAAATCTAACTTTTTTGGGACATTTCAAAACTCCCAATTTTGCAGGAACCATGTACTTTTAAGTAGTTGTGGTACATGGTAAATGTCCCATTTTTTTCAGATGCCGGCCTTCAGTAGGAATGAGAAAAAAAGTAGAGGACTCTGGTAAAGAGTAATTGATAACCAACCCGGCTTGACATCGAAAAACTTGCCTGCGAGGAGTTGTTTCTTGTCCGAAAGGTAATTACTACACTAACAACCAGCAGACGCACGTAACGTCAACGCCAAAGTCAACAATGTAAATATCAAGTGAGAAAAAATTTCAAGCTCTTATTCATTTCAACATCATCATAGAAAAGATCACTGGTTGAAAGCGAGGAAATCTGTTGCTGATTTGAATAAAATCTAAGAAAACGAGGAGAATAGTGATCAGCTACGAGATAATTTGAATGCCTGTCAGCACTTCTTGACAGATACCGAGATGGAAAATGGTTGCCACAAGGTATTCAATTTTCAACTCTCCAAACTAGATCCTAATCTAGTTAATGAAAAACTGGCCCAAGTCTTTGAAAAACTTGATCGTGCAGCCAAAATCAACATTGATTTGGGATTTGTATTACGTAATTTAGAAACCAGTGGATATCGCTATTTCTACGCTAAAAAAACACACTCTTTGATAAGTCTAGGCTACTTTGTACTAAAGCAGACATGATATCATTGAAGTTTCTTCACAAGAGAGTGAAAAAAACAAAATGACGATTCAAATTGATCATTAATGTAAAAGTTTTTGCAACACTGCAAAAAAACGTGCCCATGGGATGTTCAGATTCAGTGATTCCCGAACCACTTCTGAGAAATCATCAAGAAAACTGTTCAATTTCGGATCAAAACACAACCCAACCATACAATGACAGTTTGACCTTGTTTTCAGCGCTTGCAGTTCATTTGCATGGAAAAATTAATCTTGAAACATCCACCTCCAAATTTTCAATGATTTTCTGGAAAAATTTGTTTGTGATACGCATAAGTTTTGTTGAGTTTTGATGGAGAATCTGCCAATAGTTGAAGCTGGAGACTTTGTGGGAGAACTAGCTTGACGAAGTATCGGCAAAAACGGGAATAGGGCGAAACTTCTACGATACAACGACCACAATAATTACGTCAAAAATATCGACAAGTTGTTCAAGTGCTTCCAAAAATGAGTTCAAAATTGAGCATACTAAAGAACAAACCTTATTCAAAAACATAGCTATTTTTGACTTTGAATGGCTTTGCGAGCCATCCAAAAAGCTAAAATGGTCAGAAACAAAAGCTTTGATTGGGAAGCATGAACCCATATCAGTGTCAAATTTTTTCAATTCAATTGACAAAACCATTAATTTGTGTAACAAAGATCCACTGTCCCTCATTATTGACGTTGCGGTAAACTTGAAGTTCTTGGCTGAAAAAACAAAAAAAGAAGCTATCAAGGTTTCTGCAAAATGAAAATAACATCAAAAAGAGGCCTCACACGATTTTCAGCATCCTTAATGAACGAGGTAGTTTCAATAAAAAAGAAGCCAGAGATTACGAAGACTAATGTATCGAGGTTGAGGAAGAACAGACGCATCGACTCACTTTCTCATGATTCAAAAAAATCAATTGATTGATTTGATGCAACATCTAGAGATATACACCAATATTCTACCAGTATTTGGAATCAACAGTGGCCGGTATGATATAAACTTTATTAAGTCATACCTCCTTCCCTGCCTTATCAACGAAAAAGAATTGAACCTCAGTTATCAAGAAGGCAAAGTACTAATTTGAAGACGTTCAGCTTCTGGATGTTTTGAATTTTGTTGGTGGAGCGACTACTTTGGACTCTTTTCTAAAAACTTACAAGGCCAGTGAGATAAAATAATACTTGATGAAAGGATACATTACGAGTGGTTTGATACTCCCAACAAGTTTGATTAAAAAAATACCCTTGTTGATGACTTTTTCCAGCAAGTTGAAGAATAGCATCCCTCTCGATAAAGAATTTGATGATTATCAAAAACTTCTTAACACTGGGATAACTGATGATCAAGCAATAAAAAACATGAGTTCAAAACCAAACCACCTACGGGGTTGGAAAACTGCAACTACCTGAAAACTATCTGGGAACAGGGAAAAGTGTCAACGTTTTGCGATGTTCTAACGTTGTATAACCACAAAGTTGTTGTTTCTACCCTTGTAGCTATGCAGATATTCATTGACTTTTATCAGAGGGATATACATGTTAAAACTCGGCTGCTCACTACCGAATCTAGCGAATATCTGTCCACACAAGTCAACCGACTATAGAATTTACCCGTTCTTTTCGAGTGATAGTGACTTACATGAAAAAATACGGAAAAATATGACCGGTGGCTCCTCAATTGTTTTCACAAGTAAAACAGTAGCAAATGAGACATTTATTCGAAAATCAAACAACCTGTGTAACTCAATCGTTGGGACTGATGCCAGTCATTTTTATTTTTCTTCCATGTGTCAAAATATGCCCACAGACTTGTATACGAGATGAGACTGCAATGAAGAAGTACAAAAATTCAAGGCAAGGCAAAATCGAGCTCGAACGTTTGAAAATTTGTTCATGTCACTTTTTCAACCAACCAGACCTAAAAGTAAAATTGAAAGCTACTATATAACATTCGCCTGGAAGTACATATCGATGGAAAATAAAGCTAGGTTCTAAAACGACTGGCCAGCGTCTAAACACAGCTCCACATGCTTTTCACCGTCTCTGCCAAAGCCAGTTCTTTTGGTGGTCTTTCTAACATCGGGTCGACAAAAAAAACGTTACTGTTTCCGGCTTTGATCAGAACGCTCTCATTGACTCAATTATGTGCAAAAAAAGTGAACTCATGGCTGGGTCTCAGTATCCCCAGACCTGAAGTCACTCCTAAAAACAGGGCTACTATTTATATTTCAAGTTACTATTGTTTGTGTTCAGCAGATAAATATCATCATCTTCATTGAAGTCGGATCAACCCTTTCCCTCAACTCCTAGCTTCTCATTATCTGAGAACGAATTTCGTATTAATTAAATTCAACTCAAGCCATTCCGGGAAGCTAATAGTTTGTTTAAAACAGTTCAAGTCCCAACCCCGAGACCCTTCCGGATTCTGGAATCTGGAGAAAAAACACTCTTATTTCTTTCCGGAAGGCTGGACATGTCGTCCCAACACCCTTCCTGGTTCTTGTGAACTGCTCGGTAACGAGTGTAGCGGCACAATCGTTAGAACTCGGAGTGGTTTCGGACAAATTGTAAGCACAATTTCAATCTTCTGCTGTTTTTTCGTTGTTGTCACTGAGACTACTGTTGTTCTCTACGAATTCTGTTGTTTTCAACGGCTCTGTTGTTCTCTACGACTTCTGTTGTTCTGATTTTGCCGTTTTAGTGTGTGCGAAATAATGCAAGATTACGTGTCGTTCATGTCCAAATCGAAATTTTAAAGTTTAGCATGTCAGTCAAAACTAACCCGTGCCGATTTGTCTGATTGTTCAAATAACATCACTAATTCATCAAAAGCATCAATCCTCCCGGTCAGATGCTCAAATAAAAATTCAAATGCGAAATGGCATTTTGACCATTCTGGTCGAATGTCACATACTCCCCGGACAGCCCGGTCAATGTCCTCATTGAGTCTCGTAGCCCTCATCAGAATGGTGCAGTGCCATCGAACAGAATTAGAATTTACAAAATCCATGAAATGACTTTTATCCACGTCTTATCGACTCACCGCAGAATATAAATAGCATGATAGTACACTATTATAGCCCTCCAAATTCTTTCACTAATATGCACTTTCGAGGATATAACTTAGGATAAAACATTTTTTTTAGACTTCCAACATCTATGTCCCGATTTAAAACTTTTTCTCCTAGATTTAAAAGGTGTTGGGTTGCAGGACGGTCCTGCCAAGCAACAAACTAAAATTTTGCAAATATGCTTCTTCCCTTCGGAAATTTAGTTGTGACTGGTCCTGAATATTAAAATTTAGGAACTCGGTGGCTAGAAGGAACAATGAAATAATCTCCCTCTTCAAGAGGTTACCCAAACCTTTCATGCCACCACAAAGTGATCAGTCGTTTTAGTTATTAAAAACAATCATGCAGGCTGGAATATATTAATATACTCTCCACTCAAGCCTCTCTAAATAAATAGTAAATGTCTATAAAGCCACTAACTAAAATCATAATGCAAAATCATAAATGCAACAAACACTTTAATCTTAAAAACGCAACAAAATGTTTTATTTTCAGTTTCAATTGCAAACGTAGTTGCTTTGTTTCTTATTTGAGTTTTTGTCACACACAACAAAATTCTGAGTTTTAACATCTTGCAAAAGTCTTGCATTTACTGGACCCATTGTATTGTTTGAGGGCACTCCCTCTAAGTCGCAAATCTCCGGGCGGTCGTGGAGCTGAAGTTTATGCCAGCTGCTATCAACCAGTCCACTCCTGTTTTTGAATACAATCCGTTGACGAATAATCTCGCTCCATTCAACATCCTCATGGCATCTGCTGCCAATCTAATCGTCTGAAGGTTCAAATTCATTAGGTCGTGTTTGTATTTATGCCAGGGGGAAGGTATGGGCATCGACCACATCAAAGAGCTCCTGTCTGGACATCGCTCTTCTCGGCTGGTACTCGTTGTCTCTGATCTTGTCTCTGATTTCGAGGTGCTGGTCGTCTCCGCGGTCGGATTTACAGGTCCTAATCTTCGTCTTGGATGGATGGTTTTTCTTATTGGCGCTTCCCCCAATCAATCTTGTACATATGTCCTTTGCCCTGGCTCGCTAGAGCTTTGCGGCCTGTTGGTCACGGCTGGGGCAGTTCCCAGACTTGTTTCTAGGTTCGGGGGCACCAAAAATGAAACGGCCGACTCATTCGTGGTTTCTTTCTTCTTTAGTACTCTCGTGTCAAAGAGCTAGACTTCCATTTCATCCAGTCGCTCCTGGAAGACTCGGTTCAACCAGGCTTGTCCTTCGATGCTATCAAAGTGTATCCCATCGGTGGTTAGTCTGACCTGATCCTTAGCTCTCAGTTCGTGTTCAATGTCCATAAGGATCATCCGTCCAGCATTCCGACTCGCCAGATTCCTCGGTATATTGTTCCACCTGATGACTCCTTCATTATGCCTACTTCCTGTCCATGTCAACGTTTTTGTGCTCATGGGTACGGTGCAGACGGTCAGTACCGCGCACTTGAATTTCTACCAGAGAGTAGTGAATAGGCACACCATCATCGACTCCCATCGTGCCTCTTCCTGGTCTGAGCCTTTAGATACATTGTTCGTCCCTATTAGGATCATTATGTTAGGGATCCTCCCTGGGTTCATCAGCTCTACCATCCGAAAAAGCTAGGCTATCGTTGCCCCTCCAAAAGCTATCGCCGTAGTGATCCAGGAGGTCCTCAATTTCTGGAGTACTCTCACCAAGCAGTCACCCAGTATCAGATGTGATGTCCCAAGTGGCGGTTGCTGTAGGTTTACTGCTGGGCTCCAAGTGGATCGATTGAAGCACGCTCGCGGATCCGTGCCCGGAACTCCTGTGAAGTTATACTTCAACTGGTTGTTCTTCTGCACGTCAATCACTCAGGACACTTTCTTCGTCGGCATCTCTCGAATCTTCCTGTCTGGGAATTTGGAGCGCTTTACTGGTAACGTTGTGTCACCAGCTCCCATTCTCGCTATCGTCTCTTGGGAGAGCTGTACTTTGCCCGTATCATCTATTGTTCCATAGGGTGCAGTCACCCCGGAACCTGACACATTCCTATTAGCGACCAAACGTCCAGCTGTCTCTATCAATTTTCTCACTGTTTGCTCCACGACTGGGTCACCTAGGGTGTCACTCGGGTCCAGGACTGTCACTCGAACAGTTTTAGCTGGCAGTCGCGTCTCTGTCGTTTGTTTCAACTCGCGAGGCGTCAAAAATTCCATCCGAGAATGCCCACGAGGAATATTCATTTTAGGTATCACTCTTTATACGGCTGTCGTCAATGCCAGCCTCATGCGCTCTATTTCTTTACCCTTTTTCTTGTTGCAATCTTCAAACAGTCTCTTCCATATGTATATGTCTTCTTCCGTACTGAGCATGGTTTTGGTCATTTCGTCCAGCTCCCTCCTGGTCTTCTCCTGTTCTTCTATCGTTCCGTTAAGATCTTGCTTGGTTTCGTTCGTGTGAACCTCTTCTTCTACTATCGCCCTCTTTGGTGGCCCAGCTGCTCTCAGTTGTGAACTAGACGAAGCAGCCTCGCTGTTCATCTCCTGAAGCATCCTTCTCAGACCTGGCTTGGTTGGCAGAGGCATCTCGCTTGGATGGCAGAGGCGGTCCCCAAGGTTATCATGCCTCAAGATGTTTATTAGGGCGGCCAGCAACATGACTACCTCTGGGTCCTCCAGAGCGAAGTCTCGATCCATCAGCCGAAGATGGATGGCATCTATCAACGGTCCTACGTACGCCTCTGCCAGGTCCATATATTCGTTCAAATCGAAGTTGTCCATCTTCTTTTAGATTCGATTGTTATTATCAGTTTGATCAATTGAAATCAGGTGAATAACTAAACAATCAATCAAGATCTAGAAAAGAGGTCACTAATATCAAATTTGTCAGCTTTACTCTAATTTTATATTAAAATCTATTTAAAACATTCAGATAAAAAATTTTCGATCTTAAAATTTATTAAAATCAGTTTTTTGCTGAAATTTTGGAATTCGACCTAAGAATGGACAGTCAAATCTTTGAATATATTCCCAAGATTGTCATTCGGTTATTCATTGTCACTAATCCCTTCCTACCCATGGTCTTGACAGCATAACCCACAAAATAATATAACACACATATCACACACAACACACGTTTAGTATGATAAAAGATCACGTGTATCAGTGCATACAGCTCCCGTGGATGCAGTCGTCCTCGGTTCGGCTCGTATACTGGAACCGAGAGTTTCTTCAACTCCCTCTCCACAAGGAAGTGTCTCAATCTCTCAGGCTAGGTTTTCGGGGTCCGCGTGCCGCTTCTCCGTCGCCCTCGCCACCAAGAAGCATAAGTACTTTCCCGGTATCTGTGACGCCGCCGGAGGCAAGGCTGCTACGCCTCCTATTCCTGGTCTTTGCTTCCAAAGGAATTCTATCTTTTTATATTCTCTCTTAAAATCCGCTGCTAAAGCTGTCTTAAAATTCATGTCTGCTGTGATCGCTATCGCACATGTTCTATTTGTGAGTATAAAATCGCCATCTGACAATAGTATGCTACTTGAGTTTTCATTTGGCAAGTTAAAATATGAGTAAAATATTCTCCCAATGTCCGGTTTCTTAGGGTCCTCGCCTATTTCTGCTTCTAGATCACCTATCTCTCTTGCTATCCTTAATTCTTTTATTAATAAATTTTCAGTGTGGGCAAGTTCTACCCCCACTCCCCGGACAAAAATATCCATCGACGTCCCCGTCGATCCCATACAGGAAAATAAATCGAGGTTGGATGCAGGAATGAGAAATTGCCCTTCCTGGGTAGCCCAGGAAGGATCATCCTTTTCGTTTTTTTTTTGTATTTCATGCTCTCACGATCTACATCTTGAATCGTGACACTGGTCTCCATTGGGTCCGAAGTCATTTGGTTCAGCAATTCCAAGACACGCAGATTCGTCAAGTCTTGTTCATATGATTGCTGTTTCTGGTCGTCGAATTCTACTTCGGGCTTGACTGGTCATCGATCCACTCCTCGTCGTGGTATCTCCGTAAGGATTATATTTCGTCGTGAGTCTTAAGCGTAAACGGAAAATCTGGTTCTATATTCTTGGGGACCTCCATTTGTTCGGGGTCTTGCCAGTCCTCTTCTGTGTAGGGTAAGGTTTCTTCATCTGCCTCAATCACCTCGTTGCGATCCAAATCCAGTGGTGGACTTGATCCTTCCTCTACGACCTCATTTCCATCGTTCTTTCCCCTGGTGCCTTTCTCATTGACCTCACAGGCAGGGTCCACCATCAGATAATCCCCCTCTTCCTTGTCTGCAGGTATACACCAGTATTGCGTCGATGTGTTGTGTGGCTTAATGTTTTCGTAGTGAGCGTCTCGGCCGGTACTCAGTCTATAAAAACGTCCCTCCTGGTGCACTTCCGTAATCATGAAGGGTCCCCTCCACTTTTTTCTGAGCTTTTTCGTTCCTTTCATTGGTATAACGTTTTGAAATACCCATACGTAGTCTCCCACCGAGTAAGTTTTGCATTAGCTGATTTTTTATCGAAATTTTTCCTTTGCCTTGATGAGTGTTCCGTCTACACAAGTCGTTTAGTTCTTGTTGGCGTCTAATCACATCCCTTACATACACTTGTGGTGATTTTTTCTTCCCCTCATACTCTGGGTAAAAGAAAGTCAAGGGCAAAGACTTCTCGTGTCCGGTTAACTTCATGTGTGGACTAACTCCGGTGGTGGAGTGTTGCGGGCTGTTGTAAGCTCCCATCACCTGTAGAAGGTATCTGTCCCAATCGGTCATGTACCTGGAACAATATACCCTCAGCATCGACAGTAACGTTCGATTTTGCCTTTGCACTAAGCCATTCGTCTGGGGATGGTATGTCGTGGAGTGAGCTTGAGCCACCTGTGAACGTCTCATGAGCTCTTTCGTAAGCTCTCCCACGAAAGCTGTTCCGTTATCCGATTGAAACGTCATCGGACAACCATGTCTCGCTATCCACGTATTGATTAGGTGATTGCACGTCTTTTCTGCTGATGCAGTTATGCTGGGCACGGCCTCTGCATACTTCGTGAAGTGGTCTATCATGACCAAGGATTGATTATAACCACTGTCTGTCATACATATTTTCTGGTGGTCAATCTGTACCACATCGTTGAATTCAGCTGACTAGATCGACTGCAAGGGAACTCGCAATTTCCTTGGATGCTTGAATTGTTGGCATGACAGACACGCTGTTACCCACTTCTCGCTTGCCTTTTTCATTCCGGGCCACTCAAAGCGCTTCAGTATCCTCTGGTATACTTTGTCGATTCCCTGATGGCCCATCTGATCATGCAACCTGAATAAAGTTCTGTCTGATAGCATTGCGGCAACACTATCCCGTTTTATGTGTACAGGACTTTATCTTCTTCTCATCTCTTGTAATCCACGATATCGTCCTTGTTCAGATATAACCTTCCCTCTTTCTGCATAAAGTAGTGTCTCAGAATACGGTAACTGTCTTCCTCCAGGTCACCTTTGTCTGGTGTTCCATTTTCGATCCACCTTTTCAAGTAACTAGTCATGCGGTCATTTCTTTGTGCTCTTAGTAGGTTCGAGAGTCTGTATCCCGCCTTCAAGTACGTCTTCATGGCCCTTAAATGATAATTCACTTCATCTGGCTGATGCGTGTCATCTTCCATCTTCACGCACCAATTTTTCGCCATTAGCTCTGTCTCTTGTCTGAAGGGTTAAAGATCAGTCCTGATCACTACTTTCTGCGGCAACAAACTCATCGATCTTTTCGATACCGCTATTGCTTCTAGATCATCCGCTGCGTTGGCAAAGACTGTATCGCTATGTAGCAGGTAGCGATCACTGTCAGGGTCTTGATGTAACTCTATGTCCAGGTCTCTTGCTCGAGTCTCCACTAGCAACGTGTGGATCGCTAGCTCTGAAAACTCCGATCCTGTGCTCGAATTCTTGTCTGTGCAAGTGTCAATTCCTGAATTCCTCGAGTTGTCATCAACGGAAGAATCTGTCACTGAGCATCTTCTTCTTCGGGATCAGATTTAAGCACTCTGCTCATCCCTATGAACTCCTCGATCAAAATTTTATTCTCCAGATCTTGTTCCTCACATTGAACATTCTCTTCCACACCTGACTCCCCGGACAGTTTTTCTTGTCCCGTGTCTTATTGATAATTTCGCCTGTCTTCATCAACAACCTTCTCCCCGGACAATTTTTCTTGCCCTACGTTTTGTTCAACATCTTCGCCCCACTGATCTTGATCCTCAAAGGTGACGGCTTTCTTTTGTGTCCCTTTCACCTGCTCTTTCAGTTTATATGATGTGCTTGTCAAGACGTTTTGAGGTATCGAGGACACTAGTTGCTGAACTATAGTCCTACAATCTCTTTCATTTTCTTTGTGTTGACGTCTTGATGGCCTTATCTTTACTTTCTCACTGACTGTTAGCGATGCTATGGCTGCTGCCCACTCGGGTTCATCTCTTTTCTCTCTCCAATAATTCGCCCAGCACCTGCATCACTTGCGGAGTGACCTGCACCGTTTTGTCCAAAAGGAGAGACTGTTTATGTTCATACGAGAGAGTTCCTGTTGGCCCAGTTTCGAACCTAGCAACAGATCCAAAGGTACGGGGTCCTTCTTTGATAAGATCTTTAGTTCCGCTGCTTTCTCCACCGGTATTTTGGGGTGTCCCGGAATCGGATGTCCAGATTTGTCCAACCATCTCGTCAAGGGAAGCACCTCATAGGTTTCTTAGTTCAGAAACGAAAACCCTTCCTTAATTTCCGCCTGATTGGCTTTTTTCTGTTCTAGTCTTTCATATAACTCAGTTTTCTTGCTGAGGCTGTCAGCATCCTAGTGTTTGTCACGCATCCTGTGCTCAATTATCATGTAGTAGCCATCTAATCTGACTATCCACCGATCAATATAGCTCTGATTCATCGAGTACATCTTCAACTAGGACAACGCTCTATTGTCCACGCGTAAATTAAGCGGAGCGCTCTTTAAGTATGCACGGTACTTTTTCACGAATGTTACCACTGCAAATATTTCTGTCTTTGGTGCACCATACTTCATTTCAGTGTCATTTAACACCGTAATGCCATATGCAATGGGACGGAGAACTGTTCTTCCATTCCATTCCTGCTCCTGATGCAATATTCTTGAGATGGCTACTACTGATGCGTCTGTGTCAAGAACATACATGCCCTTCTCTGAAGGCGTGCATAGCCTTGGAGCTTTGCATAGTTCCCGCTTTTTGTTCTCGAAGGCAGCTTCATTCCATTCGAACTTTTTCCCTTTGTTTCTGCATGGGATACACCTTGTCTGCACTTTTATGAACTTACGGTAATAATTGACAAATCCTAGGAAGCTCATTAAATGTGTGTCCGTTCTATGAGCCTTCCTTGTCAACACAACTTCTACTGCATCCGGATCCGGCCTCACGCCATGCCTGTCCACCATTCTTTCTAGATACTTGATTGAATCCCTGAGGTTTTCACATTTGGATGTTTTGCATTTCAAGCCGGCTCTTTTCATGCAGCCAAAAACTTCACCGAGTCGATCAATGTGGTCTTCCAGGGTGGGTGTTGCTATGACCACGTCATCCACGTAACAGATCACAAGGTTCCCGTACTTCTTCGTCATTCTTGTCAAAGCCGGAGCCATCAGCCTTTGAAAAGTTGCCGTGGCGTTGCACGAGCCGAAGGGCATCCTCTTCCACTGGCACAACCTCAACTCACATGCGAATCCGGTTTTTTCTCTGTCCTTCTTCCGCGGAGGGACCTACCAGACGGCAGAAACCAAGTCCAGTGTGAGGAAGAACTTCGCGTCACCAAGTTTCGAGAGGCTCTCGTTTTTTCGCGGTACCGAGTACGCATCTTTTATTGTCACTACGTTCAAGTGAAGAAAGTCCCAACAGAACCTAAGCTGCCCCCTTCTTCTTGGCCATGACTACCCCGCATGCCCAAGGCAATTTTGAGGGCTCTATCATGTCGTATTTGAGCAACATTTCTATTTCCGCTCGGCACGCTTCCGATTCATGAGGCGTCATTCGCCCTGCGCCTTCCCTAGGAGGAATGGCACCGTCCTCGAATTCTGTTTCGTGTTCGACAAAGTGGCAGCAGCCGATGTCCGCCTTATGTTTTGAAAATACGTCCGCATTCCGATTTAAAAACCGCCCTCATTGGTTCAAAATCTCCCTCACCTATTTTGCCTCTCAATTGTTCTATCTCTTTGCCTCTCAAGTGTTTGTCGGTTTCTAGTTCATATGACGAGGGGCGTTCCGGAAAATTCGAGCAGCTCGACAAGCCGTCATCCGTCTCGGATTTCATTGAAAACAGTTTATTAATAGATTTAAATTCTTCAATTTTCTTTAAAATTTTATCTTTTTCAGCATGATTCGGGCAGTCTTTCACTCTATGTCTCTTCAAGTTTTGTGTCTCCTCATAGTTGGTTTTCATCGGCAAAGCGTAACCAAGTTTTTTTCCACGCTGGGTCATAACCGTGGTGCCCAGTGTGTTCAACAACACACTGGCACACAGCCCGTTTCGTGTTATGGAAAAGCTCCGGCCTAAAATCACCGAGCTTTGACTATTTGGGTTGGGTACCAAACAAACATGTTTACTATCAGTTAACCAATTTAAATTTCTCATTCTATAAATTGCTAATACAGCTTGTCCCGGCTGTTTCACCTTTCTATCTAAAAAGATTGGTACTTTGTTTTCATCTGTTATTATTCTCTTAATTGGTTTCCATACTTCTGGTCCGGGTTTGTAACCCTCATTTTTGACCGTTGTTCAAGTCAATCATCACATCGAAGTTCCTGACAAAATCACGGCCCAGGATGAATTGGTCTGAGTCGTCTAAATTCTCAAACACCAGGAAGCTCATCCAAAGATTGCGTCCTCCCATGTGAAGGACCGTCATTGGTGTCCTTCCGGCTACGTAGATTGCTCCGCGGTTGGCGGCCGCCAATCTGACTTTTGTTGGAATTAGATCTTTCCTCGTGAAGCCCATTCTTTCCCATGTTTTTATTGGCATTACGCTTACCACTGCTCTTGTATCCAGTAGTCATGTTAGTCCAACTTTCTTCCCATTGGTATCTGGCAGATGTGCAGTCACCTCTGCTTCATACACTATGTGTACTGCATCTTGCTCAATCATGGCGTCATGGCCGATTCTACGGACCTTTTTTTCTTCCTGACCCAAATAGATTTGTCCCATTTGGTCACTATCTGTTGTGACGTAGGTCCTAGTGTAGATACTTATCCCGTAAACGCTCAACATCACTTGATACGGTCCATAGACTTCCACGTAGCGCCGATGGAGTTTCTTCGTTCGAGGCCACCCATTGTCAGCAACGCTCGTACAGCCCTCGTCTCAGTGCGTGGCTCTGCCTGCCTCAGATAATCAGCATATGTGTCTAATGCATCATAGTGAAGTCTGAGGGTTGACTTAGGTTCCTGATCACCTGATGTCCCGCAACTGAAATTATTGACTGTGTTCTGCTTCCTTTTGGCACCATTCCGAACGAACGTCTGCCCAGAGATCATGTTTTGTTTCATGCCCAGACTGCTTAGTGCTTTCGTTTCTTCAATTTCTGTTGCCTCGAAGGCGTTGAGCCTTTCCTGTATTTTCTCTTTCTCTAGTTCGAGCTTCACCTTTTTTTTGATCTCCTTCGTCACCAACTCCTGCTGGATTCTGTTTAGAGCATCCTTCGCGGCTGCCCTATAGTCGATCTTGAAATCATCCGCAGCAGTCACCGGTTCCGGTTCACGTATCTCTTCCGTTACCGCCTGCATCTTCTTCGTTGCCAGCTCTTGCGGTTTTACTTTTCTGCGTGCCTCTGATTCACTCAGCAGGCGAGCCTTGCTGGCTTTCACACCCGATAAAGTTTCCTCATGCCTTGGATGCTTGATTTCAGCCACAGCATCCCAGAATTGTGGACAATCCGGTTTAGAATGAGCTTCCAAGTTACAAAAGAAACACCTTGGGCCGATTTTCGCAATTACTCCTCTCATGAAATTTTCATGATCGACCTCTGACGCATCTTCATCCTCGAGGCTGAAGTCTACTGCTTTCATGCCCTGTTTGTAGGTTGCGCATGCTGACACATGATGGTCCATCGAACTGCAATTTGCACAAGAGAGTCTCTTGTCCATATCATCCCTTGGTTTGTACCAGTTGTTTCCTTGGTTTGCTGGTACGTTGTTAAAATTGCCATAAGTGTTCTTGTAATATCCAAATCCCGATGGAGGCTTCAGCAAAAGATATTCTTTTGACTTGAGTCTCTAATCATCTGGTGTTGGCGCATTGGTTGAAGTGGTGTGTAATGTGTCGCGAACATTGTTCGAAACTCATCAATCTTCAAACCATCGATGAATTTTGAGGCTACTGCCAGTTTCATCCTTTTTTTCGACTCATCTGGTCGGCTACCTCTTCTCTGCAACTCCAAATTGTCTAGAAACTTGTCTATCGTCTCGTCTTCACGTTGTCTCCGTTTCTCGAAGCGCATCATTGCTTGGTGTCCTCGCACCCCTGAGCCAAAACGATTTAACAAGATTTCAAAGATTTTCTCAGCAGTATCCCGCTGGTATTGCTTTTTGGCCATCACACAGGTTTCTTGAAAACCCTTCTGGAATTTTCACTACGTCCATTGGTTCTAGATAACCTCGTTGGGAATGTTTCCAAAGACCTGTTCAGAGGTTCAAAGGCTGTTGCCAATGATGTAGTATCTCTTGAATGCGCCGCCTGAGTATCATTGCCCCCTGATAAGGGCTCTGGATTTTCCCTCCTGTCCGAATCGCTGGGATGATTTCTTTTTTGATTCGCATGACTCCTGTTCCTGGAATCACATCTCCCAGTCGCAGTTGTACCTTGCGTCGGTCGTTCGTTTGAGGTCGGTCTGTTGCCAGTTGAACTTCCTCTGATGTTTGGGCCCCGTGGTCTATTGTCTCCAGTGGCATAGCTTGATGAACTGCCCCTTCCTCTAGTGGATCCATATGCCCTTCTCTTATTCGGTTGTTCATTGAAGTTGATTCTCGGCTCCCTCCCTGCTGGGTTCTCCCGAGTTCGGGTCCCCATTCTTCGATCAACTCCTCATACCTAGTAGCCGATCCAACCTATCCATGATAGCCTGAGTTCGCCTCTCCATCATCGCATCTATCTTGGTGTCAAGAGTCCCAAGAGTCTGCTCCTGTTGAATTCTCAATTTCTCCATGTCCTCTCTCAATCGTAACTCTCTCTGCGCAGCTTCCCTCATCATTCGCGACAAGTTCCTAGCCAAGCGTTCATCCGTTCTCTCTTTCAAGCGTTTTTCGCTTCTACTAACTTCTTGTCTTTTGCGGTAGATCTCTTCCCGCAGATTTTTTCTCTCGACGTGGACTGCTCTTTCTAGTTCACTCATTCTTAAGGACATCTATTATAACGGAGCATCAATTGAAGAAGCCTTGACCAACATAGCGGGCAGCATAGGAGAACAGAATGAACATTCTGTTCTCCTATGCTGCCCACTATGTTGGTCAAGGCTTCTTCAATTGACGCTCCGTTATCCACTAATTGCGTCACAAGTGGCGGTGTCACCCTGTCGATCCCAGGTAGCTTGGTGCTGATCGAGACTCGGGTCTTGATTCTCTGCCTCGACATCTTTTCATGATCCATTTATGGATCAGCAGGTGCGTTACATAGCCCTGTGTTTCTTTTCTTCCCAGTTCGCAATTCCGAATTCGTCATGTTCACAAAGTCTCCTGACAGGCCTGATCCGTTTGTGGTCTTGCTTATTGTCCTCACTACCACAAAATTGGTCCACGTGCCAGTCTCTCTATCGGTGTATGCGCCATTCTCCTGAGTCGAACTATTGAGGCTGACTTGAGATCCAAAGTCATCTTGCTGGTCCTCGTCCTCTTCTTCTTCTTGGGTTTCTGCTTCATCGTCGCCTGTACCTGTTCCCATGGTAAATGGAAAGAAATTTCCGATAGTGTTCCTCACTCTTTCTGAAAACGATGAGGACGCTGCCGGTTTCTCCTTCACGCCAAGCATCATGGTGTTGTCTGTGGGTGATCTTGTAGTCGCCACATTTTCAGTAGAGATCTCGGACAGTTCCGACATCTCTTCTCGGTCCAGGGTCCCGGTGGAAGTGGCAAAATCTTGGCCTTGTTCTACCAGAGTAGATTCATTCGCCAATCTTCTGTTTCCTCTACCTTCCGTCCATGTCCCTCCCGGTTCTCATCCATGGCAGGTTCCGGATGGACCTCTACTTCTAACATTGTCTTTTTTTCTGAGGACTTTTGACTCCTGGTTTCAACAAATCTGCCTGAAACTTTCCTCCCTTTGTCGGTCCGGGTTCGTTTGATCTTTTCCACAAAAGGAGGGTCGTTCATTGCTTTTCTCTGATTCTCCTGTATGAATTTCCTGGAGCTATCACCTAGCTTAGGTATCCTTGGCTTGTCTAGAATCATTTTCAATTTATCACTTCTTACTGCCTATACACTCAATTCGATTGCTAGTGTCCTTGTAGTCTGACTACTGATAATAATAACACAACACAAAAAAGTCCAAAAAATTCACTTAAATAGTGACCATGAATCCTTGCATGTTATCACAGTACAGCGTGTATACAATTTATTCACAATAATCGGTTATTAGTTGTAGGATTTGAAGCTAGCACAATCTGATGATATCAATAAGTTTAAAAGATATTTTCTACCCACTGTTTTCTATATGAGTTCTCAATACCCAATCAACGACAGATATTATTGATTTAAAACCAAAAATGAGGAAAAATAAGAATATTTCCAATGAAAAACGTATGTGTTTTGTACTTAAGTCAGTTGCAATTTAATAGTCGAACTTGTTTCTAAAGAAAGAGCTTTCCCTGTTCGGTGCTGCCTTATACAGACAAAACTTGAAGGCAGTAATTTTCTCAAGTGGGCATCTATTGCACCCACCGAGTCCTGTGTTACCAATCTGCCTTCGGATTGCCCAAGCTAGACCTACTAAAAACCTCAGGGCAATCATTTTTCCAAAAAACGATTTGAATTTCATTCCACCCAAAGCAGTTACAAACTCTTGTTCAATTTAGACCTAGTCTCGCGAATATCCGAGTTCATACCTGTTTTGTTTTGATCTGGTCTTGTATAAAAGGCAAGTTATTAGTGCATTCACTGGTTCCTAGCCTGTCTCCTAGTTACCTAATACCTTTTACTATTTGCTTTCTTATGTCCACTTCAGTTTTTGGCGAAAAAATAACCCCTCCGGTTTGGTAAAAACAGGACCCCTCCGGATTGGCAAAAATAGTACCCCTCCGTATTTGGCAAAAACAGGACCCCTCCGGATTCGCAAAATTGGGACCCCTCCGGATTCGCTTAAACATAACCCCTCCGGATTGGCAAAAATAGTACCCCTCCGGATTAGCAAATTTGGGACCCCTTCGGATCCTCTGGATTGGCAAAAAAGTACCCCTCCGGATTGGCAAAAACAAGACCCCTCCGGATTTGCTGAAAATAGTACCCCTCCGGATTGGCAAAAAAAGGACCCCTCCGGATTGGCAAAATTGGGACCCCTCCGGATTGGCAAAAACAGGACCCCTCCGGATTGGCAAGATTAGGACCCCTCTGGATTGGCAAAAACAGATTTTCCGGGACTTTTAAAGTTTTCATTCTATAACCTTCCGGATACGTTCTCCGATGCTATTATGCTGTAGGAACTAACTAGGAAGGGTGTATTTTCTGTCCCAAGACCCTTCCGGATTGAAGCTAAGCCTCTTATTTGACAATTCACCTTAACTGTGAAGGGTCTTATCACTAGCCTAATTTCGACTCGACTATGGTTTTCTGAGTTCCTTAGCCTTTTCTTTTTGTCTAGAACAGCGTAAAACTGCCTTATTTAGCTGTTACTATCCTTTGGTAGGGTTGGAAAGGCTTTCCAAAAAAAATTTTTAAAACGTGAAGGGTCTACTTTCCCGAATTAGTAAGTTTGCTGAGAACAATCTTCAAAAAATGTCAGTCTTATTTTTTTTGAATAATTGATGTTTCTATGAGTAAGCTCACCTATTTTTGATCTAATGGTACCAAGATCAACTGGATCTGTCCAGTTGTTCCAAAGTTATTGAACAAAACGCCTTTTTGTAAAATCAAAAAATTTAAAATTTATAGGTTCCGCCTAACTTTTTTCACAATTTTGTTCTTTTCTACCTAAAAATTATTGATCCGATCTCAAAGGGCCTATACTGTTCTAGTTCAATGCAAAAAAAAAATTCTCAAACATTCCAGCTGAAAAAATTTGCCAAAAACAATGCTATTTGGACCCTTCCGGATTGATGGATCCACTAAATCAAACACGCTAAGTTCGATTTCACTGTAACCGGGAAGGTTATAAACAAACGGCTTTCACAACCTGTCCATTTACTAGCGAACGTTGTCCAAACCACAATTTTTACTGTCCTAACTCAAAAATTTCAAAAAAAAAGTTTTATTTTGTAGCGTTTCGTTTTTTCAAAAATCAAGAAAATTCGGTTTTTGGTAACCAATTAGTTCCAACCACTTCTGAACTAAACTTCACCGGTTCTACCTATTATACTAGTACATATACGATGTAACTCACTAATTTAGCGTTTTTTTCTGTTTCAAAAAATATCGATATCTCAAAACCGCTATTTTGACCCTAAAAACCGGTCTGGTTACTGTGTTTTTCACTGAAAAACAGTATAGGAGTATTAATATACGCTTTATAAAAAGTAATACTAAAAATATTATTCCCCTCCGGGTTTGTTCAGTACCCGAATTAAGGTGCTCAACTCGGAAATTCGCAATTCGGTGAATGGTCACTACAGTGCAGTCACTGTCGAGCCCCCCCCCCCCCCCCCACAGATTAATATCTTGCTTTTTGTACCAAAAGGGATACAAAACTTGTTAACGATACCCGACAGTCGATTGTTGTTGTCCTAGTGCACCTTCTTTTTGCTCATCACACTGTTTGCGGGATCAATCTTCTTTCCTAATCCCGAGACCCTTCCGGATTCAGCGCAAATTAGCATTAACGTGCTTAAATACTCAAATAACCCTACAGTACAAGCACCACAAACGGGCCACAAATTTGATCATAAGGATTCCGACTAAATGCCTGTAAAAACAATATAACTAACAACAACAAACGGGAGGGTCGGATCACATCTCATCTGGAGGGATGATTGCTACTGATTTTATACTTTTTTTTGCTGTTTTTGGTTTTTTCGGTTATTTTTTATGTTTTTTGTTTTTCTTAGGCTCTATAATACTTTTTGTTTGGTTTCCTGTATGTCTTTAAGTCTTTTTGGTCACGTACCACTCAGGAAATGACGGGATCGCTAAACCCCCCACACTTCCTGGTTCGTGAATTTTGGGTCTTAACTAGGTTAAAAAGCTATTCACGGGAATCCGGAAGGCTTCCGCGTTCCGAACTACCCTTCCGCCTCAGTGGTTAGGGCCTTGTTATGAGCATCCGCTCGGCACGAAGTGCTCGTTAATGGTTCTGCCGGTCTTGATGTTAAAAGAATAACACACCCAGGAGCACCATAAAAACATCTATGTAACATT
>NW_026971131.1:0-20068 GCF_963678635.1 Symsagittifera roscoffensis
AGTCTAGTTTGGCTTCAGTTTTTATTAAAGAAATTGAAACACAAGATGATAGGCCAGGTCTAAGATAATGAGAGAACCAATTTGATTTTGACCCAAAATATCTTTGTCACTCTTCATTGTGGTCAGATTCATTTTTTCAAGAAGCTCTCAATGAATCCTGCAGTTATTTTCTTCCTTAATTTGACTCTATCGTCATCCCAAAACATTTCCTGGCGTTTATTCAAAGTGCTCTTGCGGAGACGGGTATTGTGGTCGACAAAGAGTGTAAATCAACACTCTGACAAAAAAGAACAGCTTTTCCGAGGTTTCATTTCATTTCCAATGAAGATTTCTTTGTTGGTGCGAAGTCTGGGGAAGCTCCGATTTTTTTGAGCAGTGTAGTGATTCACATTTTCTTTACATCTCGACATTGCACGGGTATCCACTCCTTCACGAGATGAGGCAAGAGAGTAATAAGCGAAAAAGTCGAGAAAACTTTTGGGTGTGGTAAAATTGATTTCGACGATTAAACCGCACTCACAAGTTTCAATGTTGAGCAGAATGCCTTCTAAAGATATTCAGCTATTGAGTAAACGCTCAGTGGCAAAGAGCAGTGTTTCATTATAACCTCTTTTGCGTCCATATAAAGTCTTTGCGTCCATATTGAAGATGGAGCTGGATCTACTCGAGGGAAAAATTTTTTGAGACACTTACGTTTTGCTTTGTGAAACTGGCTGGCGTAAAGCGAGACATACAACCTTGTATCCTTCTATATTCACAAATCATCAAGAAATTCAGCCCATATACTTATAGGTAAGTTTTACGGAAACATTCGAAATTGAAGCAAGCAAAAGAACATCTGTACTTAGGTAAAGCTCCTGGTTATCACCCAGTTAACCAGATTGAGTTCGTTGAAAAATTTTGGGACAGTTTTGTACTTACTTCTGTTAACCCTTGCGTCCCCTTCTGTTCGCCAGTTTTTCTACGTTGCTGGCGGGGGAAGTCGAGATTCCCAGAAATTTTTGAACGAGTGGGAGTAATGGTCATTTTGTTTAAACAAACTATTTTTTTTCGGGGGATCGGCCGAGTTTCTCAAAAACTTTTTCTAGCTGTTAAACGTTTTTATACAGGGCAAAATATAAAATAAATAGAGTTTTCCGTTTTTGTTGATTTACTTTTTTACCGATATTGTCTAGATATGTTTATTTTTCTGTTTCAGATTATTCATAAAAATGAGTTTCCTAATTTTTTTGCCAGCGTTTTCATTATTAGCAGTTAGTCATAATTTTACAAACTATGAGCTTCGACTAAAAAATAGTTTTTGTTTTTTCAGGTTATAATTATGATAAGCCCAACCCAGAAGTTTTTTTTATAGTTTTTACCAATCTCGGGAAAAGTGTTCTTGCATATCCAATCAACCGTAGCGGCTCACCAGTACTGGTCTATTCGATTGGTTAATTAGTTGCATTCCTTTTGTTGCTCTTATGTTTGTCTGACTAGCGTCTCGAGGGACAGAATTAGTTCCTACAAAACCATCAGACCTCTTTTTATCCCATACTTCAATGAGTCCCATTTTCGGTTTTCCTTTGCTCGAAAGGCGTAGCCGCACTTCAACTGTTTGCTTGACATTTCAACTATTTACATAATATTTCAATTGCTTGTATGATATACTTTTGCGGATCAGGTTGCACTCCGACTACTCTGAGTTCGCACAAAGATGTTTCTAAAAATTCGAAACTGTGAGCATCCTTTCCCGGCTTGAGTGTGCGATTATTGTTTCCTCTTCTTGATCGCCAGCTCTTGAAGTTTTCTTAGTGCGTGGGGAAGTGCGTGTATGGAAACTTTTCCAGCAAATCTCAGTTTGAAATTGATGTACTTTGTGCCAATCCTACACCACTAGTTACTCGAACTTGTTAGCAACACTTAGTGTTACGTTGACCCATCTGCCACTAGAAACAAGTCCACATTAAAATTATTGGTCACTCTTATATCTGTTTGACACTTTTTTTGACAAGAACTTACCATCGTTAAAATTAAGCGTAAACTTACATTTTGGGTTTAATTTTGGTAATTATTATGAAAAGGGTTTTAACAGGTGAGAAGATGCTTGATTCTGCTCTTTTAATTGAAAAATTGCTTATTTGCAGTTTTCTTATTCGAACGATTATCTATCCACTTCCTTGAGAAGAAAACACAAAATGACTTTTTTGAACATTTGTTCGATCAGCTCCACATTGATCCGCGACTCTTCTCTCGAAGTACCCAGCCGATGGCTTTGTGTTGAGAAACAGCATGGTCCTTTCGTAATTTCTGAATTCAACGTCTTGTCCGATCTTCCCTTGCCTAATTTTGATCTTCCCCATTTTAAATTGGAGTTTCACTTTGTCTGGTCTTTTTTCAGCCTTATCAGTTAGATATTTTTGCTCTGCATTAGGATTTCAAGTAAGTTCATTTCTTTTTCATCATTTTTGAGATCGCATAGGTGCAATTTTTGTTGGCGCTGCAGAAGGGGTCGTCTCAATGTAATCTCAAATTGGTTATGCGTGCTTCTTCAGCAGATGCTATCGGTAATTTATACTGTGAGAAATACTATATGGCAGCAGAAACAAGGTCTAAAGAGAAACCTGTCTTGCGCTACTTCAACGTGTTCTCGGCATTCCGACAAAGTATTGATTGACTCAATGCAAATAGTCCAAAGAGTGGCGACGAAAAGTGTCCTCTCAAATAATTTTTAAAGTTCAGTATTTTACCCCACTGCGGGCAAGAAACAGTTAAAAAGATAGAAGTAGGTTAGGATTGTTGAATGTAAAGCAGAAGAGTTTCAAGACTTTTTCGAGAAGGAAGCAAAAATAGTCTATGGTTTTGAGTTAGCAAAAACGAGAATTGAAGCGGAGAAAAAACAAAAAGCACTACAATTAAGAGGTTTTAAGAATTTTTCTTGGGAGTTAAGTTTTGCATTGAACTAGACATTAAGTATTTTTTATTTAAAAAACAGCGTTTGTTAGAGTTTTGATTGATATATTTCTCATCACCTTGTTCAAGCGCAAAGATTTTTGTGTATTAAAAATATGAATCTTTTGCAGCAAAAATTTTTTGCAATTATTATCTAGGGGAAGCTATAAGTGGTTCTTGAGGGGCAGCAACAATTGAGGGGACTGGTTTAGCTTTCCATATATCGTTTCGGGCTCTACGCAAGGAAGTTCAAAGCCTAAAACATTTGAGATTGGAACTGAAATCATTCAGATTTGTCGTTCTAATGAATCGTGAGCTGCAAACTATTGCGGCTCAGATACCAGCACTTTTTTCAAGCGTGTAGGGAATTTTCATCACTTTTTTCTATAGCGTCACAATTTTTATTTTAAAAAATTTCCATTTTTTTTAAAACTCAATTTTCTAAATTTCTTAAAAGGAAGTGTTTCCAAGGACTTCTAGAGGAAGTTGGAGCTTTCAGCGCTTTGCTCTGATGCGAGTAGTCTTGTTGGTACTTGAGTGTTGAAAACACTTGCGGGTAATAAAATAGTGACATGAAACTGTTTCCATAGTAATTAGCAAAAAAAATTTGCCTAAAACGGATAGAGATTTGAGGGATAACGCTCGCTCTTCGACTATGTAGTTACTTCTTGCAACCAAAACTGGGAGTTAGAAAGATATTCAGAACGTAAAGGTCATTTTCGATTATCTTTCGGCAAATCGAAAATATTTTTTGCACCAAACACGAATACCAACCAAACCACCGTGCAGCCTATCTTAGCAGCGCATTTTTTTCTAATTACAAAACTTTTTATGAAGTTTTGTTGGGCGCAAAGTATGAGTCTTGTACAGCAACCCATTAAAACCCGAAAGAGTTTTTTAGGCATTGAGAAAAGGACATTTTATTACCGATTTGCCACTGGACACTGTTTTTGATTAAATACTGGGTGGAGAAAGACAACAAAAAATAATTACCATTTTTTTTCGAAGCAACTTTTTTTGATTCTGCAGTGATGTTTTACATACATTTTGGTTCGTTTATGAGCACAAGTTTGAAATTGACCTTGCTTACGAAAACGGGGCGGCTACAGAACCACTTTGTGACTTTAGAGATGAAAACTAACACTCGAGATCCTAAAATTCGTAATCAAGCGTCCAGATTAGACTGGGACAAAAAATTCAAACTTCAGATGGAATTTTTGTTCACTGCATTTTTTTCTTGGGACATGGTGATAAAATGGCGATGCCGCCAGTCTAGTTTTTGCTTGGAAAAAGCCTTGATTTTGTTTTTTCAGACCACATGTCCAAAAATACGTCACAAAAGAGGCCCTTTAAATCCAAAAAAAAAATAAAAAGCGAAGATCTTAATGCATCAGTTAAGATACTATCACCAAAACTTCGCTTAAACCAAAAAAAATAGGAGTATTTGACTTTTAACGTTTATGTGACCCAAAACCTAATTTCAAAGCACTAAAAAATCAAGGAAAACAATAAAATGCCATATAAAAGTAGTTTTGTGACCTCTAGGTGTTGTTTTTAATTAAACTAAATATCTTACCGTCAATTGGCGGAAAAGGCTCCCAGTCGCTCAACACCAGAGGAACCAAAAACAACAGACACTTTAAAATGCTACTCATTTTGATTTCCACGCTCTCGAGAGTCGAGTAGTTTCTATTAAAAACAACACATAGGAGTGTTCAGTCTTTTTTTTCTGAAAAAAACTTTAGTTTGTCTGTGAAACAGCTGCAAAACTGTTTAACAGATCTGGTCAGCTACTTTAACATCTGTTGTGGATTTTTTTAATCCGCCCTTCAGTCTATATACCTAAAATATTTGTCTGTGCCCTAGTTGATTAAATGAATTCAGATGCTGGTACGCCTTTAGCTTTAGAAACGGGAATCTATTAAAAAATTCTTTAAAAGTGAGAGATGCAAAAAAAGCAATTCAATTAAATCAGCTCATCAACCGCCGGCTCAAACGAATGACTAATATCAACATAAAAAAGGGAAAATACCGCAAAAGAAATCGAATTCGATCTCATTAGGGAACAAGTTTGAAATGAATTTCTGAGCATTTAGCTTCTTCTTTACAAATTAAGACATTATTAATGAGAAGGAATTGAACAAATTTTGTGCTCATATCTTCGTTACGAGGCCAAAGTTTGCACTGGATTGGCGCACAATTTTTTGCCTGTATGTTCCTGGAATCCAGAGACAAATCTTTAAACATGTTCGAATGTAAGTGGGTTCAGATTACGAAACTCACGTGGATTCCACGTACCGATACCTGTAACGCAATTCCTCAACAAGAAAACTTAGGTAGTTGTTCTGGACTGCGCAACTGTCAATGGATTCCGCATACTGTAAGTGGAATCCGCAAATGTAAGTGAAATTAGCAAATCTAAGTGAAATTCGCAAAACTTGTAAGCGGAATCCGCAAAGGTAAGCCGATTCTGCAAATTGTAAGTGGATTCCGCAATTTCGTTTATTACTGCACTTGCATATGAACAATTAAAAGCTAGAGAAAGAATTAATATCTATAGCAATGTGGACCTTAAAAGCAAAGTCTTAACCATTGTCAGCGGAATCCAAAAACATATCCTAATATATTGGTTAAATAAATTGGTGTATGTCAACCTTTAGTATCGAGCACCAAAAAAATTTCCTCATGTAAACGTGGGGAATTCACAATATCTCTAGGCCGGTCTTGCTCGCTATTTCACACCACCGCAATATGTTCCCTTTGGTACTGAGGTCAGCGGGGCAACCAGTTCCCAGTACTGTTCACAATCCCAAAAGGGTTGATTTGGTGGTTGGCTGCTCTGTACTGTACTGTGATGCTCGCCCCGTGATTCGTGCTCTTCCGACTGTATCTCACCCGTCAATCAATAATCGATCGCAACAAGAATTCCATTAATAAGAATGAATTAAGAATTGAATATAACCAATTACAGAGTAGCTTATAATTGGCTGAAATATAAATTAATCATTCAATTAAAGAAAGGGGTTCGCGATTACTATTATTTAAACCAAATGCCTCCTGCAGTTCAATTAACACCTCACTATTAACTAACGTTCTCCTCGAGGACTTCTTTCAATATCAATCGTTCAACAACGATTCCGCCATCCTCTAGATAGCCTAACTAACATTCACTAACTAATCTACATTCACATTAACAAGTCCTCCAACTCGTTCTCTTTTTACTTTGAGAATCAAGCGATTACCTTAGCTTGTAGCCCAAATTGTTCTCTAACTAACTGAGAACCAACTAATCGATTCGCTCGCATTAATTCTTCTCTGACGAGAACCAACCACCCTTAATAGTAGTTACCAGCTCTTCTGACTCTTAAAGGCTCTCCGGTACCCTCCCATTCCTTATCTTTCTTTACACTTAGTTTTAGTTAGGCCATGCCATTTCCTATCAGTCCTGAGATCCGCCTAAATCACCCGTCGGCACATGTTTTAAGACTATATCCCTCCTCCTGTCAACTATGCCACGTGCCAACTTCGGTTTCTTTTATCAATCTTTTCACGCTTATTAGATACCCGGTATGCGGTAGCTGTCACAATTTGACCGAGCAAACAAATGTCATAAGATTCTAATCAACCAATTCCTGAACTCTCTCAATTTCAGCTTTCGAGTCATTTACAACCTCCAAACCATGCTATGTTTACTCAGTCTTTACTCCCAAGGTCTTTGTTTTAATTATCCCGTTAACGTTCCGACCTCCCAAGGGTAGGGGGAGACCCCTCTTTATGGGTAGCTAATTCATTTCAGGAATCTAAAATTTCTATCTGTACTCTTTTCCAATCCCGACCTTCTAGCTATCAGGGGAACGTAGTTCGTCTATTAGGGGTCGGATTAAACCAAAAAGTCACCTCCGGAGAGCCAAGTAAATTCCCCGTCCATTCATACCATTTAGGAAACTTAATTCTCATGCCGCGGTTTCATAACTATCAATTTCCTCTGGGAATACTTTTCTTTAGTCTAGATAATATTCTATTAATAGCGAATTCGCCAAGCTATATTGAGTCCAATGTTTACCATGTCCACTTTGAATTAAATCATCTACTCCAAGGTTGCAATGTAAAAGCTATATCTTTATAAGCTTCTGCTGTAGTTCCCAATATATAAGTTTCCCCCCCAATTTTTAGCAAGGTGACCCATTCTCATTTCCAAGGGTTGGGCTGGTGAATACGCCACTTTCCGGTGTTAATCTCGGGGTTTTCCATGCAAGTTTGGGGTCAAAAAGCCAAAAGATCAACTTAAAGTCACCCAGGGGTCAAACGGGGTCAAACTTCCATATTTGGGTTCAGAATCCCATGGGGGTCTTAACTACCAAGTTTCATTTATATCCCATCAATACTTCACAATTTATTCCATTTCTAAGGTCCATTATCACTTTTTCCGGAAAAAACCTATTAACACCGGAAGGAGTCGCCGGAGGGTTTTCACTCACAAGGGGTCTTTTTTCGAACCCTTTCAGATTCATAATCATCACTATCAATTGTCTTGACAACAGTTCAGGTGGGATTGCACTCAATGTAACTAAGCACCAACTAATGAGATAAAAAGAGATAGTCTACTGATGTAAGTTTTAACTCACAAATTTGTCGATTCCAAACCGTACAGGTGGTGTCCTTACTCGAGTGTGTCGACTGCCATCATCTGCAGTTCCAATTTCCATCACTGGTTCGGCCATCGACGGTTCACCCGGAGGTCTACCTTCAGCTTCGTTGGGGAGATTCGCGTGCTCTTCTTCCCTTCGGGCCTCCAGCTCCGTCGCATCGTATGCCTCAATCGCATCTTCTTCCCTCCTAGCCACTTCTCGCATCATTCGTGGTGGATCAGCAAAGTGTTCGGGCATCGCCCGAATTCGCATATTTCTTCCGGGCGGATTATTTTGTGGCTCAACTGCTCGATTTCTCACAGGCAACAATCTCACTGCTACATCTCGTAGGCCTGGGTCATCACTTAAACCCTCTCCGTTGTTCGCCCACAACAAATCATCTTCATCATACATCTCCGGGTCATCAAATAAGGTAACCGACCGATAAGGTGTCGGTCGCTTACTGCTAGTAGCCTCATCTGACTGTGCCGTCTCTTCTTTGAATCGCTTCAGCATGTTGAAGTGCAAGAACTTGACTTTGCTAGGAGTTGACTCCTTTGCCATCTTATACTTGACTTCGGACAGCCTGGCCATCACAACATTTGGTCCTTCCCATGGATTAAAGTGCTTCCTCGACTTGAACTTTTCCTTCGCACACAACCAGACTTTATCTCCAGCTGCGTATCGTTCTCCATGAACTTTCTTCCAGTACTGATCCTCCTGTCGTCGTTGATCCGCCCCAAGGATTTATCTGGCACTGCTATGAGCATCTCGGAAGAGCTCATCTAGTTTCTCTGCAAAACCATCCTTCATCAGCACTTCGCCGTGAGGTTTCGCGTAGAACAGGTCAATGGGGTACTGGCATTCCTGGCCATGAACCAGACTGAATGGCTTCGCTCCCGTCGTCCGACGAAGAGTCGTGTTGTACACAAAACTCAAATACGGCAACATCGTATCCCACGTCTTTGGGTTCTCCGCACAGTACTTTGAAATCACCTTGGTCATCTTATCGTTATATCGCCCTGTCAGCTTTCTACCGTCGGGTTTGTATGGCAAAGTCGGGGTTACATCAATTGCCATGATTCAGCACATCTCCTTGATCAGTTTACTGCCAAAGAATTTTACCTGGTCGTACGCAAAGCATTAGGACCTCCAAACTTCAGTACCCAATGTACCACAATTGCTTGAGCCACGTCTGATGCATCTGTTGATACAAGAGGGATGCAATCGCATACATCGTGAAAAGATCCGTCAAAACAAGCACATGTTTCGCTCTGCTACTCGTCATTGTCACTGGTCCCAAGATATCTACTGCCACTGTAGTGAATCTGATCCCCGGATCAAATGGGGACTGAACCGCAGCTCGCTTCCTTTTCCCACTGGCACTCTGTGCTGCTTGGCTTAAGCACCACTGGACTTTTCTTTCAACATCTGTCCTCATCGTCGGCCAACAATATCGTCATCGTATCTTCGCCAACATCTTCTCGGTTGCAAGATGTCCTCCTCTGGTCTCCATTGAATCAAACTGTCAGAAAATTTCCTTTCGTCCTGCTGCTGGAACAACCGTCAAAATTGTCGACTTTGACCCATCTCTCTGGAATCATTTCTTGTAAAGTATTCCTCCCCCAATACTCAACTCATCCCACCTCGACCAGTACGCCAATGCCTCAGCTCCGTACTGAATTGCCTGCTCTTTCGGAATAAGTTTCGTTCCCAATGAAGGCATATCGCTCATCTCGTCTGCGGTTCCTGCCCAGTAGAATACTCGCGCAATCGCTTCGTCTTCTTCCAATTGTCGCAATCTCTTCGTTCGTTCGTTCCCATCGAATCGCGTCGCTGTCGACTACTTCGTCCACCTCGGTCTCTGGAACCACTGCAACTCTCTCTGTTCGGCCTCATCCGCGAGTTCGTCTCAAAGCTTCATCTAATGGAACAGGCTTTGGACACCCGTACATTTCGTGTTCCGCCACTTTCGTTTCTTGAACCACTTTTATGCTGTGATTGTCATAAGTCGTTTTCCACCCTTCCAAGATTTCGTCGGGAGACTCCACTGCCGCTGTTATCTTCGCAATCAACCTCGTCCGCATGTCTGATCTTGGAAGATTATTTCCTTCAATCTCTCCGCCCGGTTCATGTGGCAGAGAGGGCATCGGTTCCGGAGAAGGCCTATGAGTCAAGTGGCGTATGGGTACCATTCAACCTTCTCTCGTCCCCGTCCACAAGAAATCTTCTCCGCGACTGAACACCAAAGAGCACTGATACTCTTTCATCGATCGTAGTCCTAGGACCATCTCGGCTTTCAGTTTCGGGACCACAAGTGCTTCGATTTCTTCGGCAATGTCGCCCAACTTGAAGCGAGTTGTGACAATTCCGTCGACCGCCATTATTTTTCCGTCTGCTGTCTCCAGTCGGCCTACGATGCGTTCCATCGTCGGTGCGTCAACCATTCTCCGCGCAACATCTGTCCTTATGAGGTCGGTAGTGGCTCCGGTATCAAGCAGCACCTCAACATGGGTTCCACCTACGCAAGCATTAACGACTGCTCCGCGTGGATCGCTGACATCGTGACTGATCCCAACACGCTCGATGCGCGTCCGCGAATTCTGTTTCGTTTCCAACTTTGGGTTGTTCTCTCTGATCCTTGGTACTCGTTCCAATATCGATAGAACTTTTTCCTGCTCCAATATCTTCTCGCTCTGCCCTTCTCCATCATTATTTGCATTCGTATCGTAACGTGCGCAAGACTGAGTTCCTGTAGCTTGCGTTCGCCTTTCCGCCTGCTGTTTCTTAAATTCGACCGGGACAAATCCTCCTTCGAACTCGCCTACTGCCACGCCCATTGGTAGTTTAAATGGTTCGCGCTTCTTTGGGGTCATTCTTTTGCAATGTGGCCCACCTGTCTACAATTAAAACAACCACCCTGGGTCCATGGATTGTTTCCACTCTGTCGCCCAGTTAGGTTCGCAAAGTCGCATTGCCGATTCTCTCCCCGTCGGGTGTGACTCTCTGGCTTTGGGTTACAAAGATCAACGAACCTACCTATCAATGTCGTTAAGTTCAGCATATGGGCCATCATTAGAGCCGCCAGATCGTTTTGACGTGATTCCTGCATCTGCATCTGCAATCTCACCTCATCATACCTCGAACTCTGGACATCGATCTGCTTCGCCAGGTTGTTCTGAGCCTTCATCATTTGGCCCAGCCTCTGGTCAGTGTGCGTCTGCAATCTCGTCAGCTCCGTCCGTATCTGTTGAGTCTCGGCAGTCAGCGTAATGTCTCCGCCAGCCTCAGTCGTCAGGTCTTGAACATCGTGCACCGACCGAACGTAATTTGGCCGTCTCCGACTCTTCATCCTGACTGTTTTGCGTGTATATCTAGAACCTGTGCTCGGGCCACCGCCTGGTTGAAATTTTCGAGGTCTTCTCGCAGAAGCAATTCCTGAAGCTCGAAATCACACAATCCATCAGTGAACTGTTCGCGGTTCATCTCGTCTCGGCCTTGAGCTCCCAGGTTTGTATTTGCAACTTCACCCAAGGATCGCCTTCCTCCTGCATGAGGTTCTTGATTTCAGCCCTCGCAGCTGATTGTGTCTGAAATGGCATCATCCTCTGATCGAATTCCGCGAGCATTCTGCCTAGCGTCGGTTTCTCGAACCCATCAACTTCTTCTCGAAAGTGAGCTGGCATACTCGTGAACTCATCCAATTCTCAGCCTGTCAGACAAGTCGGCAGCACCATCCTGGCCTGCCCATCGTCCCATCGATTGGCGTCTGCTATCCAGGCATAGTGTTTCCTCCAGTCTCGCCAGTTCTGATAACTGCTCGAGGGAAACCGATCTGGTCGTATCGTACCAAATCCGAACACTCCCTGTTGTCGATCGAGAGCATTGGCCGCTGTCACTGCAGCCTCTGAAATCAGCTGTCTGTCTTCATCGTTCATCGCCATCGCAATTGTTTCGTCGATTGTTCGTTCGTTCTTCTCGTAATCCCGCACAAATCGTCGTTGCAGCTACAATCCAGAATAGCGCCCACACAGGAGCGTCACTGTAGACGTGGGGGAATTCACAATATCTCTAGGCCGGTCTTGCTCGCTATTTCACACCACCGCAATATGTTCCCTTTGGTACTGAGGTCAGCGGGGCAACCAGTTCCCAGTACTGTTCACAATCCCAAAAGGGTTGATTTGGTGGTTGGCTGCTCTGTACTGTACTGTGCTGCTCGCCCCGTGATTCATGCTCTTCCGACTGTGTCTCACCCATCAATCAATAATCGATCGCAACAACAATTCCAATAATAAGATTGAATTAAGAAATGAATATAACCAAACACAGAGTAGCCTATAATTGGCTGAAATATAAATTACTCATTCAATTAAAGAAAGGGGTTCACGATTACTATTATTTAAACCAACTGCCTCCTGCAGTTCAATTAACACCTCACTATTAACTAATGTTCTCCTCGAGGACTTCTTTCAATATCAATCGTTCAACAACGATTCCGATATCCTCTAGATAGCCTAACTAACATTCACTAACTAATCTACATTCACATTAACAAGTCTTCCAACTCGTTCTCTTTTTACTTTGAGAATCAAGCGATTACCTTAGCTTGTAGCCCAAATTGTTCTCTAACTAACTGAGAAACACCAAATCGATTCGCTCACAATAATTCTTCTCTGACAGAATTTCTCTTAATAGTAGTTACCAGCTCTTCTGACTCTTAAAGGCTCTCCGGTACCCTTCAATTCCTTATCTTTCTTTACTCTTAGTTTTAGTTAAGTCACGCCATTTCCTATCAGTCCTGACATCCGCCTAAATCACCCGTCGGCACATGTTTTAAGACTATATCCCTCCTCCTGTAAACTATGCCACGTGCCAACTTCGGTTTATTTTATCAGTCTTTTCACGCTTATTAGATACGCGGTATGCGGTAGCTGTCACAATTTGACCGAGCAAACAAATGTCATAAGATTCTAATCAACCAATTTCTGAACTCTCTCAACTTCAGCTTTCGAGTTCATTTCAACCTCCAAACCATGCTATGTTTACTCAGTCTTTACTCCCAAGGTCTTTATTTTAATTATCCCGTTAACGTTCCGACCTCCCAAGGGTAGGGGGAGAACCCTTTTTATGGGTAGTTAATTCATTTCAGGAATCTAAAATTTCTATCTGTACTCTATTCCAATCCCGACCTTCTAGCTATCAGGGGAACGTAGTTCGTCTATTAGGGGTCGGATTAAACCAAAAAGTCACCTCCGGAGAGCCAAGTAAATTCCCCGTCCATTCATACCAGTTAGGAAACTTAAATCTCATGCCGCGGTGTCATTACTATCAATTTCCTCTGGGACTACTTTTCTTTAGTCTAGTTGATATTCTATTAATAGCGATTTTGCCAAGCTATATTGAACCCAATGTTTACCATGTCCACTTTGAATTAAATCATCTACTCCAAGGTTGCAATGTAAAAGCTATATCTTTATAAGCTTCTGCTCTAGTTCCCAATATATAAGTTTTCCCCCCAATTTTCAGCAAGGTGACCCATTCTCATTTCAAGGGTTGGGCTGGTGAATACGCCACTTTCCGGTGTTAATCTCGGGGTTTTCCAAGCAAGTTTGGGGTCAAAAAGTCAAAAGGTCAACTTAAGATCACCCAGGGGTCAACCGGGATCAAACTTCCATATTTGGGTTCAGAATCCCATGGGGGTCTTGACTACCAACTTTCATTCATATCCCATCAAAAATTCACAAATTATCCCATTTCTAAGGTCCATTATCACTTTTTCCGGGAAAAGGCTATTAACACCGGAAGGAGTCGCCGGAGGATTTTCACGCACAAGGGGTCTTTTTTCGGGGTCCGTATCTTATGCCCATTGCTGCAATAAAGTCGATATGCCCTCGCTCAATATTTTGCGTAAATTGCTTACTTCCGGTCTGAGGAGGTGTTTTTCCAAGTGCTAATAGCTTCCGATCCAACCGCTGGATTTGGCTCAACTCTTAATACAAAATGTAACTTGCCACTACCTATCATCCCTCCAAGGGCCAGCTCCCTGCATTCATTGGAGGCCGAGAAACGATTATCACTTGCCCCCCAAGGGTCTGACGGGTCCCGATTTTTGTATGCCCGGGTCAAATCATCTCTAGTATCGCTCCTCTGAATTTTATAACATTACCTTTCTTAGTTCCGATTTGGGGGGAGGGGGGGTTTGCCGATTTTGTCAAATTTTGTTTTCTGGCATAGGAGGGACGATATCTTCGAAGATTGAACTATTTCGAACTTTACCCTTTGTTTGCTGTACTTTTTAACCTAATGACGAATCAATCTTACGCTCAGGTTACTATAGCATGTAAAACAGTAGAATCACCAATTCTTCACCTCAATTTGTCCAATTTTTCGCGATCGTTTGGAACCCAATCGTAGAATGAAATCGTTATTTGGGACTAGTGGGTTAGTTGAGAGTGATTTTAGTTCTCGAGAACGGTATTTGATATGAGATTGAAATGAATTCACAGCAATTAGGTTTTGTTTATTCAGACCATCTTTAAAAACATCTGGTCCCTCGATGGATCGATTTATTGATCTACAAGCGGCCATCCGAGTGTTCTTACCACTAAACCAATCTGCCATGGCAGAGCAGCTTTTTTATCAACCCGCACTACGAAATCTTTTCAAAGTGAATTGATTATTAATTCCAAATGCGACTCAAATTGTAACTGTTAATTTTTGACTTTATCAGTACAACAATTCATAGCTTTGCCAATATTTAATTTAACGAAAACTGTCTCGAACAATTGAAATGAACTAAGTTGAGCTGAAATAGAGTGATGAACTTTTTAATTCAGTTCGTTCAGTTGACAGGAATTGAGATCGAAGTTGGATGTTTGCTCTACATACTTTCTCATTTTTGCGAAGTTTATGCCAAACAAATAAAAAAGTGTACCTTGAATTCTCTGTATATCAAATTGATACAACCAGAAAAATTGACCAGAAAAAATTAAAGATCATCCGAGGAATCAAAACAACATATTATTTTGATGTATAGAAAACTCAAAATACAAGTTTCATCTGCTCGGCGTACACTTTCCTCGCACAAATTTTGGCGCAAAAACGTGAAAAACTGTACAGCAACAATTACAGCAACTTGAGGCGTTCCCGAGGAGCGTAGCGACGAGCAACGCCCTATTAGCAATTGCCGGCTAAACAAAACAGCCATAACTCTATGTTTTGAAAGACTCGATATGAATTGTTCCCAGTGTCATCGATTGCAGTCTAGACGCAAATCAACAGTGTGGGATGAATAACTTCTCGAATAGTGATTGGGCTGAAGCCCACATTAGCTGTTTTTTGTAAACCTTTTCGACAAACTGTAAATATCTTGGATTTATCTAAAATTAGCAAAACATAAAGTTGTGCAAGACTTCAGATAACAGCGCTGCTAACAGTCGTGCAAAGTAGGGCATATATTTGATATTTTAACTCTATCCTTCGTTTAGGAGATGAAGTTTACTTTTTCGTGACCACTACACTCGCACCAACGTGTTGCAAGCTTGTCAACCGATTGTAGGTTTCTTCTAACAAATCACAATTGTCACGACTCAGACCTAGATCACATTTGTAAATCTTTGAATGAAAATATTAATAGTTTCATGTTTCATAGAGATTAGTTCTGATAATTTGCTCTTGGTATATGTAAATGTTTCGCTGAAAATCAAGCTAAGTTTTGTTTTAAATGGACATAAAAAACAGACACTATGGAGAGTAAAAACTCAAATTTGCGGTTATTTTTGTCCACTATTGTAGGTTTATTTATGGGGGTGAACACTTTCTGTTCTGACTAAACGGTGAAGAAGAAGTTAACCAGGTCAATCATTTTAGAGGAGAAAAAAGTCTTGTTCAGAGTGACAAACGTTCTCTACTCGGTTAATTTGTATAACTTCATACCACCAAAAAATCTATTTTAAATAATGAAAACTAATATTTCAGACCCGGAAACTGGTAGTTAATTCAAATAAAAAACTGAAACATTCAGAAAGGGTAAATCAGAATATTTTCTGTCAGTTGATGAAAACTTTTAACATTCCAAGTAAATTTTGTCCAAAATCGTCTTCGAAATTAAAAATTTCAGAATGTGAAACCTGAGTTTGCGTTTAATTTTGAAGACTTGTGTAATTAATTATGTCTGAAAATCCAGCTTGCTTCTATTGCTGAAGCGTACTAAGACACATAGTAAAATATGACCAGTGCTCTTCTTTTATTTGCTGTCATGAAAATGGAGATTACGCTACAACTCAGAAATTTTAAGGAAAGCGACAACTCTCAAGGTTAAAAAAAAAAAACAGTTTAAAACTTTAAAATGCAGGCGGGCGCGTTATAAGACTCGTGATTTTGCATACTTCCTACCCTCTGTCGGCAAGCTCGCGGCACAACTCTATAGGTTTGCAAAATAGTTTAAAACCTAAAAATACAGACGGGCGCGTTTTATGGCTCGTAGTTTTGCATACTTCCTACCCTCTGTCGGCAAGCTCGCAGCACAACTCTCAAGGTTTGCAAATTAGTTTAAAATCTAAAAATACATGCCGGCGCGTTTTATGGCTCGTAATTTTGCATACTTCCTACCCTCTGTCGGCAAGCTCGCAGCACAACTCTCAAGGTTTGCAAATTAGTTTAAAATCTAAAAATACAGGCGGGCGCGTTTTATGGCTCGTAATTTTGCATACTTCCTAGCCTCTGTCGGCAAGCTCGCAGCACAACTCTCAAGGTTTGCAAATTAGTTTAAAACCTAAAAATACAGGCGGGCGCGTTTATGGCTCGTAATTTTGCATACTTCCTACCCTCTGTTGGCAAGCTTGCAGCACAACTCTCAAGGTTTGCAAATTAGTTTTAAACCTAAAAATACAGGCGGGCGCGTTTTATGGCTCGTAATTTTGCATACTTCCTACCCTCTGTCGGCAAGCTCGCGGCAATCGAACAATTGGGGTCGAATTTTTTTTTTTATTGTAACATCACAAATAAATGTTCAAAAAACGTCGATAAACCAATTTCCTCCAATTGATTTTTTTTTCGTCTCGCTTTCCATTCTCTCATGTAATTATGTTTAATCTGCACCTCTAGTAATTATATAAAATCTGCTGAATTGTTTTTTAATTTTCCAGACATGCGAACAAGAAAAACCATAGAAAAAAATGCACAAAAAAATGCAGAGACAGCGAAATGACATAAAAACATATACATAAACATCAAAAAAACACAACCATAGATCATAAAAAACACAATCTTATCCACATACGCAAACAATGACACCCTTCTTTCTTTATGAAATTTTCCATCATTTTGTACATGTAAAAGGTACATTTAAGAACTCTAATCCAGATTTTATATTTAAAAAAAAACGAGCATAATATAGGTTCATTTTGATTTTCAATTTTTCACACAAAAATTCATGAATACATACAAGCTTACAACTAATATAAAATTAAAGAATCTAAATACATACATTGCCATGTATAAACCTGCATTTCATACATCGCAATCAGACAGTTAAAGGAAACGGTGACGTGGACTATTCTTGAGTCTTCTAGACAAATCCGAATTTAAATTAAGTTCTTTTTGATTTCTTTTTCTTACAAACATACATAATTACATTAAAGCATAACACTAATTTTAATGCACAGAAACTGCATACATGCATAGCATCCTAGCTATCTGCTTTTCATACACAGAAACAATTATACGTACAAATAGGAAATCTGCTACATGTAATTACCCACTGAAATTTTTTAAAAAATTTTGTAAGATTATTTTTCAGGCTAGAGTTGCACAGATGAGGTTCGTAAGGTTTATAAATAAATTGTTACATTCGTAAAAACCTTCACCACATACTTTATACGTTTAGATAGACAAAGAGTTACGTTCAAAAAAGAATCTGGAAACAGCAGTTTTTATCAGTGTTGTCCAATTTGTTGTAACTTCGAAAAATAGGTTTGTGTGCACCATTCGAGAAATCAAGAACAAAACCATAATGAATTGAGTATGTTTCTACTTCTAAGTATTGTGTTAAGTCTGATTTTCTACTTATAGTGAACAAAGGAGGTATAAACAAGCATAAAACATACAAAGGTACATGGCCCTGCTTCCATTCACAAAAAAAACAACAGCTAAGTACACAGAGTCACAGGTTTACATATAGTATCTGATTGATAACCTGAACAAATTTAGCAGCTGGTAAATTAGTTCAGGTTAGAAAAAATGAGAAGAAACTGGTTTGATTTCGACTTCAACTTTTTTAGTCAAGTTTAATTATACAGCCTAATTGAAATGAAAAAACTTGAAAAAATGAAAAAATTATAATCACTTGTTTCTAAAGATAACTACATATATGAAAAAACATACATACAGACCAAAAACAAACCAAAATACTTACAGACATCCAAATTGCATTAGATTTGTACACACCTATTTGATTTTATTTGTAGTGCCCATTTACTATGTAGAACGAATGGCATCTAACGGGCTTCACCCTCGTATAAACATAAAAACTCTTAATTGTGGTGCCTGATGACTATTTAGTACAAGCGGTTACTTCTCGAAATTCTTGACATAGCCGAACAGCAAAGCCAGATGGAATTCAATTTGGAATTACATTTTTTGCTTTTTTTTTATTCTGAACATACGAACAACATTATGAGTTTTTATGCATACATATCTATTTACACACAAAAAATCATTACGCATCTATATAAATAAGAACCGTTAATTTTTTTACTCAAACCAAACACACACACGCACTTTCATAAGACGTATTTGGTGCATTTTTTGGTCTTATAAAGTATGGGCGTAAAATTTTATACGTTTGCCGGATAACGTTCGCCAGTTTTTATTTGTTTGGCATGCATTTCGCAAAATGGTAAAATCTGTAGAGCATTGATTAAAGCAGCTTGTGGCGTTCCCGAGGAGCGTAGCGACTAGCAATGCCGGATTAGCAATTGCCGGCTATAAGAAACAGTCATGCCTCAAGGTCTTTGAAGTACTTGAGATGAATTGTTCCCCATGTCATCGATTGCAGTCTAGGTGCAAATCAACAGAGTGGGATACATAATTTCTCGAAGAGTGATTGGGCTGAAGCCCACATTAGCTGTTTTATGTAAGCCTTTTTGACAAACCGTAAATATCTTGGATTTATCTAAGATTAGCAAAACATAAAGTTATGCAAAGTAGGGCATATTTTTGAGTTCTATCCTTACATAAAATCTGCACATAAAAATCTGCTGAGTTGCTTTTTAATTTTCCAGGCATACGAACAAAAAAAAACAACCAAAAACTGTTCATAAGAAAATACAGAGACAGCGAAATGACCTTAAAACATAAACATCAACATCAAAAACAATACAACCTCAAGTGATTTGAACTTGTTTTAATAGCTTTTTTAATTGAAAAGTTCTCTTCGTTGACAAACTTTTTTAGTGGACTATTTGTGGTTTGATGGGGTATTTTTTTTTACTAATTTGAGATCGTGTCTTCTAGATCATAAAAATGTCTACCGTGTTTTCTGTGGTAGGGAACACTTTTATCAAATCTTACTTCTCCTTCGCTGTTTTTCAGCCTAGTTTGATTTCTAATATTATGTGGAAATTGACAAAAAAAATGTATGACAAAGTCTAATAATTTTTTACTTAAGTGGTTTTGAAATGTTTATCTTTTTGTTTTGTTTTTTTAACTTGCTTTTTATCTGTTTTTATCTAGATTATTATCTTGTGTGTATAAAACTTCAGAAATTAAGTGATTATATATTTAAAAAAACTTGTGTATGGTATTCCTGGGAAACGATTCTAACTGATTTGTCTCTTTTAAATATCGGCCCTATAGATTCATAAATACTGTACAAGTAAAGGCAGGAACCGCAATGGAGTTTCATCGAAAATAGTCGAATATGATGGATTTTAAGTGAATAAAAAATTTGACAAAATAATTGATTACAGATGCCAGTTTTAAAAATTAAATGCATTTTTAACAAAATAATCCGTTATTCCCTATTCTTTTTCTATTATAATCGATTTTTTTTTCTCAACAAATCCAAAAAAAAAATGTTTTTTTTTCCACAAAAAAGAATTTATTGATTGTTTTCTGTAGCAAAATTGTTTACTCAGCTTGTTATACTTTCTCTGTCAAACTATAACGAACCAAAGGTAAATTTTGAACTAAATACTTAACAGCCTGAAACGAAAAAAACGAAAGCAATTCACAAAAACATGTTGTTTGGTTGTTATGTCTTGCACATCTGTTTACACCCCTCCCGTTAGTTTACAGTTTACCCCCCCCCCCCCTCAAGTTTTTTTTTTTATATTTTACCGGGGGGCTACTCAACGTAATCTCCACCTTTTTAACCCCGTCCGTCATTTTTTACACTGAACGTGGAGGGGGGCTACTCAACGTAATCTCCAGCTCTTCAACCACCCTTATAAACACCCTAATATTTTAACTCCCCGCCACCCGTTCAGTAAACTGTGGGGTGGTGTGGG
>NW_026971132.1:0-5000 GCF_963678635.1 Symsagittifera roscoffensis
GCTCTGATGATTTGCTCTTGGTCCATTGCGCCTAATTTTGTGCATAGTGTACTTTTTGTCATTAGTTCAGAGCTGGGCTTTCTCGGTTAATTTCAAGCACAATTTGCTGTCAAGCTTGCAAGGAATCTCGAATTTCATAAAGACTCAAACCTAAGAAAATTAGCTGAAATGTGATCAAGATTCCTTCAAACGCGTGAGTTTTTAAAATTCACAACTTCTTCAGTTTTTTTTACTTTTGAGGAAAGTCTTAGCAAAATCTTGATGATGCGTTTTCAATGTCCTCCAATATACTGTTTGCGACATACAAAAAACACACACACACATATATATATATATATATATATATATATATATATATATATATATATATATTTATATGTATCTATAAATATATATTTCAACAAATGGTTAAATTTCGATATCGCAAGGAAAAAAATAGTTTTTGAAAAAGTTCTTTCGTCCATTAAAAGAACATGCTATTTCACAAATTGATCTTTGTTCTAATTTTTATTAGAAGTCAGAAACGACTCGGAAAAATTGATACAACTACGCGGATACAGTCTGATGCATCTGTCATCATCAGTTTTCTAATGGCTATGCGTTATTATTGGTGTCTCAACCCCTTCAATTTGCCTTGCTGATGAGACATATTCGCGTGAACGCTGGGAAGCAGGCGTCCAAAATGAGAGTGGCATCAATTTAGACGGTTACGCAAGTTATTTGACAGCATTAGGACCACTAGTAAAGTTGGAGATATATATTTCATGTGTGTAAATTAAATAAATTATTAACTGGTTTTTATTTTAAAAGTATGATTTCATTCGCTAGGTTTTGAGCTTAAAGCAATGAGAAAAGAAAGATAATCAACAGCTTGTACTTTTGTATATTTTCTTTTAATTTTGTTTCAACCCTTGAAAACTTGGTTACAATGCGGATGTGTAAAAAAGTTATCAGTCATTGATAAAGTGTCTCAAAACAAAGTTAAAACATTTATTCATGTTGATAAGCTTTTGTTTTCAAGTTTTTCAGGGAAAAACAGAAAAACACTCGAAATGGTTTATGCTGCATTTTTTGGTAATTTCATTCTTTGATTTTTATTGCTTTGTTCACCTGAATATTTGGACTGAAAAAAGGTTTTCAATGTTGATTTTTTTAACATCTCTGATTGCACATTTCATTAATCTTAACTTCATTGCCAACACTTACTTTGAAAAATATACAATCGGGGATGTTGAAAATAAAAAACAAAACTAAAAATTTTCTTTTGCATTAAAAATTTCAGCTTGTTTTTTTGAAACGTTTTCATGAAACATGGGTTGATAAGGGAAAAGAATACAGAATATGGGGGAACTTTAAAAATATTTTGCAAAGGAGTAATTATATAAGTAGTGATAGTGAAATCCATACAAGACTGCTCGTATAGGGTCAAAACCCAGACTGTTCCGGCTGCCTTTTAAGGTTTATGAAGCAATAATAACATGAAAAAATTTAATGTAAAAAAAAGATAATTTATTTTTATTTGGGATTTTTTGTGAAAATCATCACCCCACATGCCATATGAAGCATAAAGTGATAGATTTCGCTCCTATTAACAAAGCAATTATGGTAAGTAAACTTCTTACAACCAATTTGGAACGATTTCTAAGACATATTAAATCTCCGCTTATGCGTTAATAGCGCGAAATATATCGCGCTTTAATTTTCCCAAATTGGCCGTAATGGCCATCTTTAAACCCCCATAAATTTACGAAAATGATTACAGGTGAAATATCTTTCCGAATTTGAGCTTAGGACAACAAAACTTTTTGAGCGATATATCAGATTAAAATTTCATCAAAAATGGCTAGTTAAAATATCTAAATTTGACTGAAGAAAAAAAATCCCACCCCGATCACAGATATTCTGTTACTTTCGTATCGAATATCGGAACAAAAATAGATATCAATTTCCTGAACTTCAATTCAACGCAAAATGAGTGTTTGTTTCGATGAAACTGATCCTATGAAACAAGCTGCAATTTCAGTTCGTTGATAATCTAAAGCAAATAAAGCAAAATATCTGGGAATGTAATTGAGAAATATACTATTGGTGAATAAGGAATGGTTGATTTCCCATTTTGATTGAGTTTTCGTGCATATCCGAGTCTTGTTGAGTTTTAAAACAGTTGTTGAATTAAACGTGAGATAATGCAACAACAATTGATGAACACTATGAGGCCGAACATTTTGAGGCCTGTACATTTTGTGCATTGTAAGCGAATTCCACAACAAGGACGCTCCCTTGGTTCTTCTTTTGTTCTTTCATTTTCTTTGATCGTTGCGACAAAATTTTAACATGTTAAAAGACTTGTCTCTGGAATCCAGGAACATACAGACACAATAATATGCGCCTAACCAGTTCACAGTTTGGCCTCGTAATGGTGCATTTTGTGACTTGTAAGCGCTACATTTGAACTCTGGAAAACGATATCTTCAATAGGGTATAATTTGTTTTGTTAAAAAACTATTATTTCGATGGCCAGAAATTGACCGAAAAAGAAAAACCACCCCAAGCATAAATATTCCGTTTTTTTTTCGAATGTCGGTACAAAAATTGGAACAAGAACTGAACTTCTGTGGCGACATCATGTGAAGCGACAAAACGTATTCTTTCAAATAAATTCAAATTTTGTCAAACTTTTGCCTGAAAAAGGTTTTTTAGTTAATAGTTAATACACAGGCAAGAAATAACAAATCATTTGAAAAACAAAGAAAGGAAGAGAATAAATTCTAATGTGTAATTATTTTATTAAACATTCGATGCCTCCTTTAAAAGTGTTTTTGAACGGTTTGAACAAATATCACTTGGAAACCTGAATTTAAGAAAAACCCCTCTCTCATTTTTTTCAGTCAGATCAAAAAATGAACTGAGAATCATTATAGAATGCGTTGTCTTGAAACTAAATGCAACCTAAAAAAACTAATTAGTCGAAATCCAAACGAGGTCGGAAGAATTTTATTACATTTTTAAAAAGAAGCAACTTAACGTTCCGGTAGTTTTTCTGGCAATGATTATCTGGAAAGAATCTTAAAGATAATTATCATACGCGGCCAAAGTTAATTCAAAATATATTTAATTTTGCAAGATCTTGCAAGAACAGCAATTGAAATTAACTGCCTAGCCGCTGGTCTTCTTTTGTTTATATTGACGGAATTGTGAAAAACAATATTTTATATTCTTTCAACAGAAAATCTTTATCAAAACTTTTTTTTAAAATGATTTAAGCATTTCGAACAGAAATAAATCAGAAACATTGTGGAGATGATAATAATTAGTTGTCTGCCTAACTGACTCGGTTTTTTTTCCGAAAAATAACTATTGGATGCAGCTTCTGATGGTTTGATAAAAATGTTTAATTCCTGTAATATTGGTTGATTCATAATCTAACACTCTATTTTTCGAAGTAGTTCATAACAAGTATTTTTTAGCTTATTATTTTCTTGATAAACTATCTCTGTAAAATAACTAATAACTTCAGCAAATTTTGCTCAAAATCGGGTGTTTTTAGTAAGTTTTTGGGAGCACGGAAAATTCATTTGGTCGAGCTCAAAAAAAGTCGACAAAAAGTCGGCAAAACAAACAAAAGTTAAACAAACAAAAGTTCCCAAGAGCGGCGTCACATATTTTTCTGAAAAAAAACATTTGAATAAGCAAACTGTCAAATTTTTTCTTAATTTTGCTCCAAAATAATACAGTATGCAAACAAATTGTCAACCATTTGCTAACAAATCTGAAAAAATTCAAAAATTCTTAACTTTCGGCACTGTTGAACCCATTTTAGTTTTCGGCACTGTTGTACTTCGGCACTGCTAAACGCCCTCATACAAGCATTCTTTTGCAGCCCGTACCGAAAAAAAATTCTTGACTTCTGACCTGAAAAACTTTATACCTATTCCAAATTTCAGGTCAGAAACTTTTTATGAAATGCTTATGTAAAGCAGTGTATATTTCTCAAAAGTCTTTATTTCCAATCTAATTTCTGATCAGAAAATAGCTAAATCTAGGCTATTTAGAAAAAAGTGAGCTAGTTAGAAAAAAGGTTTCCTGGTGGGGCTCGAGCCCCTGACCCTCCATTAGATGGACGGCTAAAACTGCATTTTCAAGTACTATATTAGTTTTTCAGAGTCACACTCATTAAAATGCAACATTGTTTAACATGTAAGTTATCGTTTAAAACAATAAACATGACCATACTTCGAATGGATGTAGCATGTTTAAGTTTAGCTGAAGCGCGAGAACATAAATTAATGATTTCCACCCTAATTTCTTTTGATAATAATCAACCATGTCGATTTCTTCCTAGAAGAAATCATGTTTTTTTTCTCAATTCAAATCAGATTGCAACTCTTGAATGAAGATGAGTGAAATTTCAGATTTATGTTAAAATTACTGGAGAAAAAAATTGATTACCCAAAAAAAAACAAAAAGGAATATATCGTCTTTGCTGATTTTGGAATCCACAGTATAGTAACTTAATCTTAGTGTTGAAGTTTCAGACCGAACAAACTTCTATGAGACGATAAAAAAATTGTCCTAACTTTTTAAAAAAGACCCAAAAAAGTTATCCCAGGTTTTTCAATGTGATGTTCTGCTCAGCATTTAGAATAATTTTTTTAATTTTCTTTCTTTTATGCGCTAGAATCTTAAAAATTTTCTGAAAGATTTTTGTGGTTCTCCAACTGGATTTTCAAAATTTTTAAATTGTTTTTCCTTAAAATCTCTCGAGACGTTTCTGCAAGAGTGCCTATTTGGCTGAATGGGGATCAGCATAAAAACATGATGAACAAAAAACTCTCCCACATCTCCGCAAAAACTTTTGCGATTTTAATTTTTTTCCCACTAACAGATTGTGGGCAGAAAAAATTGATAAATTTTCCACATAAAAAAATTGTGGTTCCAAAATTGTCATAAATTTTTTAGCGAAGATTCGACCCCCTGCCGACCCAAAAGGTCCCGCCTTT
>NW_026971133.1:0-17265 GCF_963678635.1 Symsagittifera roscoffensis
AGTTTTTGATATGTGTTCAAGTTTGTTAAAAGATGTTCAAGTTGATCCCAAAATCCGAATACTATTTGAGCTCCAAAGCCACCACAAATGTTTCTGAGGATATCTTCATTTTAATTCAATTAATAACAAACTTAACAAAAAAAACGAATTCTTTCTGAAGATAAATTGCTTAAAAATCTTCAACAAAAAATCAAGAAATATTAACGAGAACTTGGTCTGATTTCCAAGCTGAACGATAAGATAGATAAGATTGCAAACCTTTAAAATTATCCTGAAAAAAAACTGCTTGTTTGTGAACTCTACGTCATTTTCCATAATATTTGTACTACAAAAAGTACGTTTTGTCTGATTTCTATATGTGGAAGAATATCATTCGGAAGTTTTAATCATAAAACTTAACTACTAGCTAATGGGTTACAAAGATAAAGCAAATAGCTGCATAAAATTAGATTCGTATTTTTTACGTTTACAAACTCCTACAAAAATTAAAATATAACTCACCAAAGCAAATATAAAATATCAACAGTCCGGAATGGATGAAAAATCCGACGCCCTAAATTCCCATTCCCCCAATGCTCCGATAAGGAAAAACTTAGTATGCTCAGTGACTGATAAAACGTTTTTTTTTCTTGTATTCTTGTATTTATTAATATTGTACAATTGTTCCATCCACAATCATTTCTGTAACTACACAGTTTGATGCAATACGGAATTGTTTCGCCCTTTCTCTCTCTCTCTCTCTCTCAGTCGTCTTGCTGTCTGGTGTAAATTTTTTTCAAAGTATCCATAGTGTTTTTCACTAGTTTTGGAGTTAGTTTGGCGAGCCAATCGAACTCAATGGTGTTGTTCTTTGAACACATATCTTTATTAACCTGCTCATCCTTTTCGTTATAGAACTTATTAGCAACAGAAGTTCTAAAATGAAGGCTCCTCAAGAAGCTTACGCCCTCTTTGTTATTCATCCAGCTAACAAGTTTATGGAATTCTTCTTTTCTCATACTCTCATCGGAGAATAATTCTGGAATTTTTCGGTAGATGAGGCAGCTATAACTTCCGGGTAATTGGCATACATGACTGGAATGGATGGTTTTTCCCGGATTCAAGTTTCGACGATAGTACAGATTTGCTCGCGAAATTAGAAAGTCGGTTGTGTTTCTGAAATCTTTAGTGAAGTTACACTTTCGAGCAATAGACTGATCGTACAGTCTAAAGCTGAAATAACGATGCTTTTTATCTTTGGCTGCTAAAAGAGCTCGCGGAAGATTACGGTACAAATTGCTATTAAAGGCAACAACTTCATCTAAATCTTGCACAATAACATAATCAGAAATCATTGCGTATTTTAGATAGCAGTATGTATTTTGAATTGGTTTTGAATTTTCGGCTATTTGATGCATATTTGATGCGTTGTTGGAGTAAACAGAAACTGAATGCATCTCTAAGAAGCCAATATCTTTGTAATGTTTCAATATTTGTTGCGATACCGGATCGAAACCAAAAGAATAGATCTTTTTGTCCAATTCGCCCATTGAAATCTTTTTCACGCCAGCCAGTCGCTGGTACTCGAAGTATTCGACCAAAAAACTTGGTCTTAAAGCGTCAAAATAACTGGTAACTGCTGGCAAGCAAACAATAGTTTGAGGTGCTCTAAATCTTTGGCTACTTTTCAGGTGCAGTTGGCGCTCGACGTGCATCGCTCTGGTGATTGTTTGGTTTCCAAAATCAATTGTAATACGTTTAGGACACGCTGTATATCGCATGAAGGAACAAATAATGAAGACTGTTGACCTTAGTGCATGAAAAGTCACGTGAGTTGTAGCTGAATTTACAAACAATTCCCCTTTTTCATTCCTAAATTTCGTATTGTTGCGCATTTCTTTCAGGACAGACTCTGCAGGTCTGTTCATAGAAGTCTACAGGTAGTTCAGATGAATGATAAGAAAGGACGCATATGAAACTTAGTATATCCCCAGTCTGGGCGGACTTTCCCGATTCCTTTCACGGAAGTCTTACAAAAAAAAAACAATTTTTAATTCAATCAAAAACGACTTCTCAACAGCGCTTCAGAAGGCAGAGTACTCCGCATCCGAAAAATTACAAAATTACAACTAGACCTGATTGTACTCCAAGAGCAGCAGATTAAAAAAGCTAGAAGTTTTTAGAGTTTAGGTTTGAAAAGGACCCAATTGTTTTTTCAAAGCGGATACGTTGTAAGTCTTCGAAAACTTGTGGAAAACGTCTTCGAAATTGAGGGTCAGACAGGAAATTGGTCGAGAACTCAGCGGACTGCGGATAGAGCATAAATTTCATCGGCATCGGCGACAAATTATCGCACTGCTAAGTACTTAGAGTGTCAAGGTTAGTGTTTCAAAACTTTTAACTTTTAACAAGTGGTTCTTGATAGGAAAAAATTTGATCTATTTGAGAGACTTTTTAATGAGAAATATAACTGATTTAGCTTGATGAGTTGCAGAAAGTTAACTGATAAGCAAGCCAATGAGAATTGAGCCGACCTGAAGTTAAATTCCGGGCAGTTACTTGACATACAGCTCTCTGAGGAAAAATATCGCAAAAACACGGATATTTTTCTGGTGATAGTTAAAAGTAAATTTAGTTTGATTAGTGGTTTAACCCAAAGTTGATTGTTTCTGGACATTTAATTGGATAAAATAGCTCGAGTGTGGTGGTAGTGAGTAGACCACTTAAGATAGAGCACGTTATACCTTATTATTATTAATGTTAGAGATCATTTGAATAACACTAACTAAAGACCTGTCAATTACGTTGATTGTTCTAACAACTTGATGGTGCTAAAGACTGAAACTCACTCTGTGTTAACTATTGAGAGATTATAGTTATCTTCTATTCTTTGATCCATACTTACTTATTAAACTTTACTATTAATTCAACTGTATTATTAGTCTAGTTTTCAGATAAGATTTAGGGATTATCAAATGGCGCAGCCAGCAGTTTCTTCTTCTGAAGACAGGACGGAACTGCTAGGTGTCCCTTCATTTTGGGGTAAACCATCAGCCGAACCTCCTTATCCTTGGGAGGTGTGGATAGGCCAATTTTTCCTCGCCGTATCGCTCAAAGAAAATTGTGACCCGATATCCTACTTACAGATCCGGCAGAAGTACACGACGACCCCCCCACCAAGACCTGAACAGTTTCCAAATTCAGAAACGGCAGAAGAAGTGGACAATAGAACCGCAAGAAATGAAGCGGCAATCAGGAGAACAAACGAAGCGAACGAAGAAAGAAGGGACCCAAAATAAGTCCAAATGTGTATTATCACGAAGCAGATGCAAGGATTAAGTCAAGGTTGTTCTTCGCCTTGGGAAATGAAGGGAAGAAAGTATTCCTCCAACAACATGCACATACCAACCTAAACACAGTAAAATTCAAATTTTTCCATGATGCTTGCGAACAACTATTCAAACGGGAAAAGAACTATATCATAGAAAGGATGCAAATCTACAACGCATCGCACGGGGACAGGGAAAGCCTCGAATCGTTTTACCTCCGCCTAGCAGGACAAGATTCAAAATGTGGATGGACAGAGGAGATAGAGAAGGAAGTCATTCGCGACATCTTTATTGCAAAAATGAGATCCTCTGACATACAAAGAGAACTTTGCATTAGACCAGGAGCCACAGTAGATGATACCCTCAAATCGGCATTACTTCAGGAGAAGGGTTACGTGACAGCGAGCACTCTCCAAAAGCAGAACCCATCTACAACGAGCAATTCAGCGAACTTCACAAACTCATCTAACCAGTTTCGGGTCAAACAAGAACCACTGATGTCTATCCAGTCGAAAAACAATGTCCAAAACAGAATGAATAGAGCGCTAGAGAAAGGAAATTTCAAACCCAAAAACCAGCAAGACCAGTCAAACACTCAATCTAAACCATGGTATTTCTGTGGAAGAAGATTCACTCCCGAACAAAAATCTAAAGCCAGAGGAGCAACATGCAGAAATTGTGGAAAAAAGGGACATTTTGCGAAATGCTGCAGCAGTAATCAAGTTCCAACATCGAACAACCAGATCCGGACAAAGAAGAGGACTGTAACTTCATAGATTCAGACAGTGAAGAGAACTACTCAGTCCTAAAAATCTCGGAAACATCACTACAAACGGAAACAGTCAAGAATTTAGAAGTCATCAACTCTGCAACGGGGAAAACTAAGTATCTAAGAACAACGCTAAAAACAAGAGGCTCTTTATTTAGCGCCACCGTTGACACTGGAAGCCCAGCATCATTCGTAAGCAAACGTACAGCTGAAACTCTATTACAGAAAGACCCCAACGCAAAGATCATATCACTAGATAAGAATCCGTTATCCACAACGTACGTAGATTACAACCATAAACCGATAAAACTCTTCGGAATTCTAGAAATTGACATCTACTCAAATGGATGGAGACTACAAGGAGCGAATTTCTTAATTTCCGAGAATAGAACCAGATGTTTATTAGGCTTAGACATCCAACCAGACCTGGGAATAGAAACAACTCAACTCAAACCACCCAAAAATTCAATAAATGCAATTTCAGAAGGGCAAGAAAATGAATCAGCCGAATCGACCTTTTGGAGGATCAAATTCACTAAGAAATACAATGATGTACTCCATAGATTAGGGCGCTCAAAGAACCACAAGGTATTCACGTCATTTAAATCACCATTGATCCTAATTCAGGAAAAGGGCAGAAGAGTGCCAATCCATATTCAAACCAAAGTGGGAGCGGAAATTAAGAAACTCATAAAAGAAGGCCACATCGTAAAACTTGATAAATGCACAAGTGATCATTTCGTAGCTCCAGCAGTCATAACAGCAAAAAAGGACGGCACAGTGAAATTAGCAATGGACGCAAAACCAATGAACTCACAGATCTTCAAAAAAAATTTCAGATGCCAAATTTATCAGAACTACTCGACTCAGCAGCCCAAATAACTACAGCCAAGACAGAGGGCACAGTCTGGTTTACGTCATTAGATCTAAAGTACGCATTCAGTCAACTCCCATTAGACGAATCCGTGAGCAAACACTGTAACTTCAGCATCGTATGCGGGGAATTTACTGGAACGTACAGATTCAAAACCGGATCTTATGGACTAACAGACATGCCAAAGGAATTCCAGAAGGCAATGGACAACACAATACAAGAAATTCAAGAAGTCTTCGGTTTCTTAGATGACATGCTTATAGTATCAAAAGGTTCAGTCACGGAACACAATGAAACAGTTGACAAAGTCCTGTCAAGGCTAGACAAAGAAGGATTTGCGCTAAAACTCAGCAAATGTGAATTTTTAAAAACAAAATTAGCCTGGCTGGGATTCGAGATAGATGAGACAGGAGTGAGACCAAAACACTCGAAGATAGAAGCAGTAATGGCATTACAACCGCCAAAATCTCTGAAACAATTGAGATCATTCATGGGTATTTTAAATCACATGTCCAGATTTATACCCAATCTCCAAATGCAAAATCACACCGAACCATTACGCCCATCATTGAAAGCGGATAACAAAGAGAAATTCTTTTGGAATGAAGAAGGAAATAACGCATTTATAAAAACCCTGGAACTAATCGCCAACATAACAAAAATGCACCATTACGATGCCACCAAACAATGCAGGATTAAATGTGACGCCAGTCACAAAGGATTGGGGGCTGCATTAGAGCAAGAATTGGAACCGGACAATTGGGTACCAATCGCATTCACATCAAGATTTTTGAATGCAGCTGAACAAAAGTACAGCACTAACGAGCTCGAACTACTAGCGGTGGTATGGTCATGTGAATTCTTTAGAAACTATTTACTGGGAAACCAATTCCAAATAATAACCGACCACAAGGCCATATTCACAACATTAACAGAAAATCGGGGCAACAAAACATACCAATCCAGGCTGACAAGATGGGCAGACAGAATGCTACCATTCGAATATACAATTTCTCACATCGCAGGAGCTAAAATAGGAATGGCAGATTACTTATCAAGAAGCCCTAAATTTGAAGCACCACCTACATCAAAATACGACGAACAGTTTGTAGTCAAAGCCATCAAAAACTTTGATGAGGCATGTAGGGTGATTAACGCTCCGGCGCCGACAAAAGAAATTGAAAAAATTCAATTAGTAAAGGCCCACCTAGAGGAAAACAGGATAATTTCAAAGAGATTTACACTAATTGGGAGAGAGAACGGAGGAAAACACCCAATTTCCGAAGCACCGCAAGGGGGCGTCGATATCTCGTACAAAGAATTTATCCAATCAGATCCTCGATGCAGAACCGCAAAAAGTAACAAAACATCCGATACGGAAGGAACATGTATCAACCAATCAGGATGCGAAACTGACACTATCCAATCAGATCAATGTATGCAAAATCACATCCCTCAAGTACAGATTGGAAATTTATGCGGCAAAAACAACAACCAATCAAAACAAGATATGCAAATGCACAACTCACCACGAGAGGGCGGAAAGTCATGCGGAAAATTGTAACCAATCAGATTCGTCAAATTTTAATTTATTCATAACCTCGCCATATCTAACCAGTTCACCACGAGAGGGTGTCGTAACAAAATCCAACCAATCAGAAGCAATGGAGGTATATTCAGCCAAAAATATACAAAATTCATTGTCTCCGACCTTAAATTTAAACATCAACAGCTCAAATAAATTCATAATCAATTCAACAAAACAAAATTTTCAGCGGCAAATGAGTGAATTCATCCTGCCATCCATAAAACAGATGGAAAACCCGATTGAGGAAAGAAATAGAGCAGAAACAAGACAGACAGTGGAGATGATAACCGAGAGCAGGAAAAGGAAAAGGATCAATATCGTAAACAAAAACAAAATGAACTACGCTCGAACGCTGGCAAACTTCAGAATGAACAGAATGAAAAGGACAGTAAGGGTCAACATGATAGCAGATAAAGTTAGAAAGAAGAAAGAACAAGAAGCTCCAGTGAAAACAATTAAGAAATCATTCACCACAGGCCTCCATAACATTCTCGATGCGGATCTATTGGGCGAACTCACAACGGAAGACAGCCAGTTAGGCCAACTAAGGAAACACATCCTAGCGAAGGATAGAGAAGGATTCTTGAGATTGGGCTGCTACATGGCAAACGTTTGGGACGACGCCTCAGTAATCAACGACTGCATCATTATTGAAAGCAGTAATGGCCCGATTGCACAGAACACACCCAGGACAGGAGGCAATGGTGGCTTCGGCACAATATCTGTGGTGGCTGAAAATGCACAGGGAGATCATTGATTTATGCTTAACCTGCAGATCATGTTCAGCGTATGGTAAGAACCTTATAACGTCTACAACATTCAACTCGGCAGAACCCTTACCAGAATTATCAGAGGTGAACGAGGAATTACAAATAGACCTTGCTGGCCCAATGTTCGATTCTAAGGGAAAAAAACTACTCATAATAGTCGCTATTGATCGATTTTCAAAATACCCTTCTGCCCTGATCACCAGGAAGTCGGAGAGCGAAAAAAATACTCAAGTTCTTAAAAAACTACATACACCAACATATCATACAAAAGAATTTAAGGACAGATCAATATTCGGGATTCAAAAATGCGAAGGTAGCAGAATTTTGTAAATCGAAGGGAATAAATCAAATCTTTTGCCCAGTAGGAGACCACCGGGGGTGTGGATTAGTAGAAAGATTTATTCAAACCTGAAAAAAAAATAGGCACAATGCAATTGGATCCAAATTTTGAGGATATAAAAACAGCAGTCAAGTCAATTTTGGAAGATATTCGAATATCACGTCACGTCATCCTTAGGAAGTCACCTTTCGAACTTCATTTCGAACGGAAACCGAATACGGAATGATTTAATTTCAGGGATAAACTAAAATGTTCGTTAAATCTAGATCAACAGAGACTGGAGAGATCACTATTGAAGCCGGAGGAGATGCGAGAATCGGCGGAATCAAGGACTAGATTAAAGGTGGTGAAGGAAGGGATGGCAAGCAGAGACGTGTCACCAAAAATGAAGAGGACTGGAGAAAAGCCAGAGAGTATCAGGGCATTGGAAAATCTGGCAAAGGCAGTATCGGACTGGAAATTGCACAGGAAACATCTATCACACAAGGAGGGATCTGAGGCATTGAGAAAACTGACTGAAAGAAACCCATTATTAGCAGCAAGCCTCAGAAACGACTTGAATCAAGGAACTCTAAAATTTAGAGTAGAACCGGAGGTGCTAGAGCACAGGACAAAAACAAGTAACCTAGATTTCGATCTTATTCACTATCCGGAGAAAGTAGTGGTATACCGGAAAATATTAGACAGGAAATCGGGACGTCCTTTATTCAAGCGGTTTAATGGGAAAATTGTTAAAGTCACTAATAATACTTACAATACCGAAAATGGGAAAGTAATTAGGAAAAACCACATATCACTTAAACCGAAATTCAAGTCAGCAAATTGTTCAGGTTTAGGAAAAAAGACTTCAGCCGCAAGCACGCCCAGGAAACCATTACATCAGTGCAGCTCAAGTGGATCAAACAGACCGGTTCATATCCTGCCGAGACCAGACGTCTCACCGGTTTCAACGTCAACAGAAAACTCAGACACGGAAAATATGACATTTGACAGGCCATTCGAGAAACTGGATAGATTACATGCAAAGACGATGAAACTATATTCCACGCTGACGAATACAGCGAGAAAGAACCCGCCAACTTTAGCTTCCAGATATGTAGCATCGCCAAATGTACTTAAAGAAGTACCAAGTGGAGGAGTAATAGACCTAACCATGTCATCAAGCAGCTCCCCAGAACACCAGGTGCAAGTAGTACCACCAGCAGAAAAGATTTTGAGGCAGAGTCGACAGAAGAATGTCCAATCTCCATAATACCAGCCGGAACAAAAGAAACGCAAATTGAGAATCAAACGGAAGAAAGCATAAACTGTCCAATTCCCTCAGTACCGACAACAGAGATGGAGAAGACGCAAGACAAAATGGAGGGAACTCAGAGTAAGACGGCAACAGAGAAGTCAAATACTTCACAGAACAAGGAAGAAAAATCAGACGGGAAGATGGGAATAACATCAGAAACGACGGAAAATAAATCGGAGGAAGATAAATCAGCAGATAGAAGGAAACCAGAGAAGAAAAGGGAGAAAAGAAACGGAGAAGGCGATAATAATTCACAAGTGTCAAACAACTCAAGGTCGTCGGGCAGAAGCAAGCGGTAGACACAATTCTTTGGAAGCCCACTAAAACATTCGATTAAAAACGTAGAAGAGAAACAAGAGTCACAAACTATTCCAATTTCGCCAGGGTAAATTCCGTTTCATCAGAAGATACAACGTCACCATCACCGAGAAGGAAACTTAGGAGACCAACATTCTCGACTAGCAAATTGGAACTACAAGGAAAGAAAACTTAATCCCAAAAACTTTGACTGAATTTTGTTTATTGTGATCTTGTAAGAGAATTTCAAACGTTGTTGAATTTTTCTAGAGGGGGAAATGTGGTGGTAGTGAGTACACCACCCAAGATAGAGGACGTTATACCTTATTATTATTAATGTTAGAGATCATTTGAATAACACTAATTAAAGACCTGTCAATCACGTTGATTGTTCTAACAATTTGATGGTGCTAAAGACTGAGACTCACTCTGTGTTAACTATTGAGAGATTATAGTTATCTTCTATTCTTTGAGCCATACTTACTTATTAAACTTTACTATTAATTCAACTGTATTATTAGTCTAATTTTCAGATAAGATTTAGGGATTATCACATCGAGAGATAATGTGGAAACGAAACGGGTGCAGCGACGCACCAACCCATCAAACAAGGTGATGACAGGGGAACACTTTGTTCAATCAAGTGGCTAAACGGAGCAAGATTCGGGATTTTTTGGCATGAAGTACAATATTCAGATGTTCAACAAGACCTTGTTCAACGATTCGGCGAGATATGGCAAAAATAATGGTCAATACTACCTCCGTTTATTCGGAAGCCTGTTTTGCATCTTGGTTGGGACGTAATGCGGAAAAAAATTGACCGTATAAATTGAGCTTTCGAAATAACGGCCGCTTCAACATAACGATGTGGATTTGGTACAAGCTTTTACAGATCACAGAGGCCTTACCTAATGCCACAAATCAAAGAGAAGTCTCAGCCTTTGTTTGTGGTCTGTATAGAATCTATAAGACTAACTTGTTTAACTATTGTTTCCTCACAGTTTTGATCCAAGAGGTTACAACAAACCCTCGCTTGGTTAAACAAAACTAGATTTGTACCTATGTCCACGCAACATTAATCGAGACAGTTGCCAGATATCGCAAGGTCCTCTTTGCTATTTGGCAATTTAGTGGGCAGTTAGCCGAAAAGTTTGCCTCAGAGAGACAGTTTGCCAAAACGATTGCGGGATTGCGGTGAAGATCTTTTAAAGCAAAGCGCAAGCAGAATAAAATAGCCGGTAACTGTACAAGTAAAACAAACTGTTCCGATCATGGACTTTAAAAAAAGAAAAATGTTTTTTTTTCTGCTTGGTGTGATGAAAGGATCTGAAGGAAAACTAGAACTTAGACATATTCGACAGTCATAGTGAAATAACCAATTGTAAAACAGTTTATTTTGTAGCTCAAAACAGTTCAAACAACAAAAAAACTATCGTAAAAAAAATCAAATTTGCGACGAACTTTTTTTTTTAATTTTCAATTTTTCTTTTCATAAATTAATGTCGCTAAAAACTCCAAAAATTATTTTATTCCAATAACACTTAATTTATTCCATTAACACTAACACGACTTCAAATAAGGATAAATCAGCTAATGTAAGCATGCTCGCTCGCTTTAATCGTTCGACATTAGACGAAAACCTAAAAGTTCAAACCGGTTTTTCTCGACACTGGTGAAATTTTTTCGACAATTTTGAATAATCAATCAAATCACGACTGATAGCGTTGTAATGAATGTAATATATGACTCCATCCAGTCCGATGAATATTTGTGGTACCTTATTTTGCGTGGAAAACAAAAAAAAAGAAAAAAATTACAAAAAAATTGAAACATATCCGAGTACAAATTCGGTTCACATTTTCAATGGTCAGAACAAAAACGCAATTGGTTTTATAAAAGACTTGTGGCAGAATGACAATCAACTGCCGTTAACAAATGCCGTTTTAGACACTCGATAAAAATGCAAGCACTATAACTACCATTTTTGTTCCGACTTTCGATACGAAAGTGACGGAATAATTGTGCTCGGGGTGGGTTTTTTTTCTTCAGACAAATTTCGACTTTTTAACTAGCCATTTTTGACGGAATTTTTTTTCATCAATCAAAAGGTATTGTTGTCCTGAGCTCAAATTTGAAAAAACATTTTACCTGTGATCATTTTTCGTAAAGTTACGGGGGTTTAAAGATTACCATTTTGGCCAATTTGGGACAATTAACGCGCGATATATTTCGCGCTATTAACGCGTAAGCGGAGAGTTAATCCGCCTTAGAAATCGTTTCAAATTGGTTAAAAGAAGCTTATGTGCCATAATTGGTTTGTTACAAGGAGCAAAATCTACCCTTTTGTACTTTGTATGGCGTGTGGGGGGATGATTTTTTTTTATTTTGTTTTATTTCATTGATTTTTTAAATGTTATCACTGCTGCTCCATAAACCTTAAAAGGCAGTCGGAACATTCAGGGTTTCGCCCTGATACGAGCAGTCTTGTTATTATATAGAGCGGAGTCTCTGGTGACGATATATTTGATAGTCAAAAAGCGCGAAATTTTTTTCCAGTGTGACCTTTTCTTAAACCTCTGTAGACTTCATTACTCTGTTCCGTTGTTAGTGTATGATAACACTACAACCTTCTTATAGGATCCCGCGCGTTCATCGCAAATTGCTTTCCAGAAAAGTAACACCAGTTTGCCCTCGTGATTTTTAACGACAATATCTTGTCTCTGCAATTTGCTGTCGTGATCCGAATACAAGTTTACATGCTGTTTATTTGAATTAACTCCGCTGCTGCTTCGCATTTGAGGTTTGTTTACTGAACCTAAATTATGGACCTTTTTACCGTAGATTTGAAATCAATCTCCTTTTTTTATCCCGCTCAACAGTCGATTGGGTGGCAGGGGAGTTATAAAGGGTTGGACTACATTTTTAATACCATGCCATTCTAAAGTAGTTTTGAGGAGGGGGGATGTGCACAGTGGTGTACACAGGGAATATATTTATAAATAAAAAATACTGTTTTGAATTGAAGACCGGAAAAAAACATTTTTTTGGCGCGCTCTTTTTCAAAACTAAAACTTGGGTTATTTGGCAGTCCCCGCACTAACAAAAATGGTTTCGGATAGATTTAAATTGATTTTACATCAATTTTAAATCGGTCCAACTCGATTAACAACCCGCACTGACAAAAATGGCTTCGAGTCTAATTAAATTGATTATAAATTGATTTTAATTGATCAAAATCGACTAACAATGTACATTTTACGAATTTAAATGGATTTTAAATCGAATTAAATTGATCTTTTTGAAAATTTTAAATAAATTTAAAGGTCTAAAAAATCGATTTAAATCGATTTGGATGGATTTTCCGACTCACTAAAATCCATTGGAAACTCACTTAAATTCGTTTTAAAACGATTTAAATCGATCTCATTGATGGATTTTCAGACTCACTAACATCAAGTTTTCTGCTATTATGGCGAAAAAAACATACACTCTAAAAATTGTTGTACTTTTTTCATACTAAAATTGACCTAAATTTGATCAACGTACGTTTTTCGTAGTAAATTTGATCCTAATCCGATTTTGTCGGTGCGGCAATGTGTTTTTAACGAGCTTTAATGGACTTTAGATCGATTTAAATTGATCTTATTTGAACATTATGAATCAATTTATGTCTCTTTAAAATCGATTTAAATCGATTTGGATGGATTTTCAGACTCCCTAAAATCAATTTTTTTGCTAACCCGGTTCGATTAACCATAAACAACTTACGATTTTCAATGGAGTTTAAATCAATTTAAGTGTCTAAAAAATCGATTTCAATCAATTTGGATGGATTTTCCTACTCACTAAAATCCATTGGAAACTCACTTAAATTCATTTTAAAACTATTCAAATCGATCTTATTGATGGATTTTCAGACTCACTAACATCAAGTTTTTTGCTAACATGGCGAAAAAAAACATACATTGGAAAAATTTTTGGAAATTTTTTTTCTCGATTTTTTAAACGTAAACACTCGTGCCAAATGTTATAGAATTCAATAAATTGATCCACATAAATCAGATTTTAATCTCGAAAGTAGGCAATGAAAAAAAAAATTGTATTGTAAATCAGAATTTGCAAAATCCTATCTTACAAACAAGAAAAAGGTCAGAAAGAAATAAAATTTGATCTCATTAATATGCAATTAAATCATAGTAAATTATGAAGATTTGGGCAAAATTTAATTTTTTATTGTGTCTTTTCATTGTTCTTTTTATGCTATAACACGCTATGGATGTAGGTTGAAAAAAGATAGGAAATGAGAAAATGCAATAAAAATTCGAAACTGATAAATCTCCAACGAAAAAAAATCACTTCATATTGAATATAAATCCGTTTTAATCCCCTTAAAAATAAAAATAAATTCTGACTGCAAAAATTTTTTTCTTAAATTGATTTAAAATTGATTTGGATCAATTTTTTCAGCTGGGATTTAAGATCAAATCAAATAAATTTTAAATCGATCCAAATCAATCTTCATCTTTTTTTATCTTCGTATTTTTTTTATTCTAAAATTGACCTAAATTTAATCAACGTACTTTTTTCATAATAAGATTGATCCTAATCCATTTTTGTCAGAGCGGGAATCCATATTTTACGAGCTTTAATGGACTTTAAATCAATTTAAATCAATCTGATTTGAAAATTTTGAATCTTCAAAATCGATTTAAATCAATTTGGATGGATTTTCAGACTCCCTAAATTCGATTTGCTTTGCAAACACAGTAAAAAACTCCAAAGAAAAAAAAGTTGCCCGCACTGACAGGAATGGTTTTCGGTCGATTTAAATTGAATTTAAATCGATTTTAAATCGATCCAAATAAATTAACCATGTATAATTTAAGAACTTATATTTTTTAATTGATTTAAGTGTCTAAAAAATCGATTTAAATCGATTTCGATGGATTTTCCGACTCCTTGAAATCCATGCAAATCTCACTTAAATCCATTTTAAATCGATTAAAAACGATCTTTTTGAAAAAATCAAATCAACTTGAGTGTCTAAAAAATCGACTTAAATCGATTTCGATGGATTTTCCGACACACAAAAACCAATTTTTTTTTGCAAACACGGCGAAAAAAACATACGCTTTAAAAAAACTGTTGAAATTTTTTAATCTCGATTTGTTTAAACATAAAAACTCGTGCCAGAAGTCGTCGAATTCAGTAAAAATGATCCACATAAATCAGGTTTCAAACTCTGAAGTTTTGCAATTAAATCAAAGAAGACGATTGTAAATCAGAGTATGGGCATAATCTTGTGTAACAAACCAGAAAATGGTCAAGTAAAATCGAATTGTGATCTCAAAAAGAAGCAAAAAATTATAGAAAAACATGAAAGCAAATCAGATTTTAAGCAACAACTTATGAAACGAATCAGAAAAGGGTAAAAAAAATCAGTTTTTGAACTAAAAATATGCAAGATAGTCCTCGAATTTTATCAATATTTTGGTCTTTTTATTTGGTCTTTTTATGCTACAATACGCTATGGATGAAAAATGAAAAAAGATAGGCATAAAAAAATGCAATAAACTTTTGAAACTGATAAAACTCGAATGAAAAAAAAATCGATAATCTGTTTTTATCCCCTTGAAAATAAAAACAAAATCAGACTCAAAAAAGGCATTTAAATGGATTTAAAGTCGATTTGGATCAGTTTTTTTTTTGCTGGGAATCAAGATCAAATCAAATCAATTTTAAATCGATCCAAATCAATCTTCATCTTTTTTCTCTTTGTACTTTTTTCATTCTAAAATTGACCTAAATTTAATCAACGTACGTTTTTCGTAGTAAAATTAATCCTAATCCATTTTTGTCGGTGCGGCAATGTATTTTTAACGAGCTTTAATGGACTTTAGATCGATTTAAATCGATCATGTTTGAACATTTTGAATCGATTTATGTCTCTTTAAAATCGATTTAACGCGATTTGGATGGATTTTCAGACTCCGTAAAATCAATTTTTTTGCTAACACGGTAAAAAACTCTAAACAAAAAATAGTTGCCCGAACTGACAGAAATGGTTTCCGGTCGATTTAAATTGAGTTTAAATCGATTTTAAATCAATCCAAATCAATTAATCATAAACAATTTACAAATTTCGATGGAGTTTAAATCAATTTAGGTGTCTAAAAAATCAATTTCAATCAATTTTGATGATTTTCCGACTCACTAAAATCCATGCAAATCTCACTTAAATCCATTTTAATTCGATTAAAAACGATCTTTTTGAAAAGTTTAAATTGATTTAAGTGTTTAAAAAAATCGACCTTAGTCGATTGCGATGGATTTTCCGACACATCAAAACCAATTTTTTTTGCAAACACGGCGAAAAAAACATACGCTTTAAAAAAATTGTTGAAATTTTTTATTCTCGATTTTTTAATCATAAAAAATTGTGCCAGATGTTGTAGAATTCAATAAAATGATCCACATAAATCAGGTTTTGAAACTCAAAGTTTTGCAATAAAATCATAGAAGTCCCTTGTTAATCAGAGTATGGGCATAATCTTGTGTAACAAACCAAAAAAAAGTCAGGTAAAATTGAAAGATTTTAAGCAACAACTTATGAAACGAATCAAGAAAAGAGTAAAAAAAAATGAGTTTTTGAACTCAAAATATGTAAGATAATCATCGAATGTTATCGATATTTTGGTCTTTTTATTTGGTCTTTTCATGCTAGAATACGCTATGGATGAAAATGAAAAAAGATAGGCAAGAAATGTATGCAAAAAAAATTTTCGAAACTGATAAGACTCGAATGGAAAAAATCAATTTAAAGCGATTTAAATCTGTTTTAATCCCCTTAAAATCGATTTAAATCTGTTTTAATCCCCTTAAAAATCTTTTTTAATCCCCTTAATCCCTTTTTTTAGCTGGGATTCAAGATCAAATCAAGTCAATTTTAAATCAATCCAAATCAATCTTCATCTTTTTATCTAAACCTTTTTCATACTAAAATCGATGAAAATTTAATCAACGTACTTTTTTCATACTAAAATTGATCTAATTATATTCAACGTACTTTTTCATACTAAAATCGATCCTAGTCCATTTTTGTCAGTGCGAGTGGAAATTTCTATCCTCGATTTCTTAAAATGAAACACTCAAGCAAGATATTATAGAAATCAAAAAACGATCCGCATAAAACAGATTTTAAGCTCGAAAGTTGGCAATGAAATCATAGAAAATTATTGTAAATCAGATTATGCAAAATCCTAAGTAACAAAGAAGAAAAGGGTCAAATAAAAGGAATTTTGATTTCCTTAATATGCAATTGAATCATAGAAAATTATGAAGTCAAATCAGATTTTTGGCAAAAATTATAAAACGAATCGAGAAAAGGGTCAATATAGATCAATTTTTGAGCTCAAAATTGGCAAGAAAATCATAGATTTTGTCGATTTTTTTGTCTTTTTAATCGATCTTTTTTTATGCTACAAAACGCTATGGATGTAATGAAAATGATAGGCGATGAATAAAAGCACTAAAAACTTGAAGCTGATAAATCTCGATTGAAATAAAATTGATTTATTTCTGTTTTAATCCCCTTAAAAATGATAACAAATTGATTGAAAACCGATTTGGATCAATTTTTCAGCTGGGATTTCAGATCAATTTAAACTAAATTTAAATCGATCCAACTCAATATCACTCTTTTTTATTTAATCTTCGTACTTTTTCAAACTAAAATCGATCTAAATTTAACCAACGTGCTGTTTTCATACTAAAACCAGTCTAATTTTAATCAACGTTCTTTTTTCATGCTGAAATTGATTCTAATCTATATTTGCTGGTGCGGTTGGAAGTTTCTTTTCTCGATTTCTTAAAAAGAAACACTCGTGCAAGATGTTATAGAATTCAAGAAAGTGATCCACAAATATCAGATTTTAAGCTCGAAAGTAGGCAATGAAATCATAGAAAATTTTTGTAAACCAGATTATGCAGAATCATAGGTAACAAACAAGAAAAGGGTCAGAT